>NW_021963060.1:0-262213 GCF_901765095.1 Microcaecilia unicolor | reverse complement strand
CCATATCTCTAGCACCCTCTTTCTTTAAGTTCCAGGTTGCCTTCATAAAATAAGACTAAATGGCCTGTCATGTCTTCAGGCACAGGCAGCTCCTTGTGTCTCCGGGCAAGTCACTTAACCCTCCATTGCCCCATGTAAGCCGCATTGAGCCTGCCATGAGTGAGAAAGCGCGGGGTACAAATGTAACAAATAAATAACATTGTTTTGTCCATTGGTATTCTTTCATCTTTTTCTGTTAAATGTGTCATAACTGTGTAACCTGCTTGTCTTCTGTGAAAGTAAATTGCTCACATCTAACAATAGTTATCTGAGAGCAGTGGGTTTATAGAATTCTCACAGAACTCTCCCACCTCTCAGAGGATTTGCTTTGTGTAATCCATTCTATCAATTCTCGGTGCAGCAAATGAGAGGAAACCCATAGGAATTGAATGGGCTTCCTCATTTGCCAAACCAAGAATCGATAGCACAGCTTTGTAAAAGAGGCCCTGAAGTAGCCCCATGTGATCTTGGAAATGCAGGAACACACATGTAGTTCACTGTTCTAGGCTTTAACAAGTTACCTCAGGTTTTTCCATCCAGAGCTCAATCATGTATCTTCCATGTGTCAGAACTATATATCTTGCAGTCCTCTGAGAACTCCTGTTATGGTTAATGTCAGTTTGACTCATAATTTTGAAAAACTGCAAAATTTTAGTGCACATTTTTACTTGTTTTATTACATTGGCCTCTGAGGCAACTTGAGTATTCTAATTTTTCTTCATTCTGTGTGCTCAAATTAGATAAGTTTAAGGCTCATTGTAGGTATATACTTTTTATGTCCATTTCTGTTTAAACATACTTAAATTTATAAAATTGATTTGCTTTATACTAATTTTTAAATAGGTGATTTCTTAAAGACATTGGAAGATCCTGATCTGAATGTAAGACGAGTGGCTCTAGTGACATTTAATTCAGCAGCACACAATAAACCTTCATTAATTAGAGATCTCCTGGATTCAGTACTTCCTCATCTCTATAATGAAACAAAAGTGAGAAAAGAACTAATAAGAGAGGTTGGTGTATTTAGTATTTGACAGGCATTTTTGTAGCTGGTTGCAAGCTTTCCAGCAATGTTCTGATTCTAACCTTTTCTTCCATTTCAAATTCTAGGTGGAAATGGGACCATTTAAACACACTGTTGATGATGGGCTGGACATCAGAAAAGCAGCTTTTGAATGCATGTATACTCTTCTAGATAGCTGTTTGGACAGGCTTGATATCTTTGAGTTTTTAAATCATGTTGAAGATGGTTTAAAGGATCATTATGATATAAAGGTAAATTAACTATTTGTATTTAATTCTCCTTACACCATATTCCAAAAGGTGATTGTAAGACAAGGCAGGAAGTGTCCCTACATATTAAGGGTAATAGTTTATTGGGACACATTGTACATAGGAGCCCTGTTTTACACAGAATGTAGAAATCGGAATTGAGATGTCCAGTTGAGGATGTGCTCTGTTCCAGTGGTACTTTACAAAAGAATCTGCTGTTATAGAGCCTTTTCTAAAGTACCTGCAGGCATGCATGTGTATTTGCAGGCAATATGCAGTTAGGTCAGCTGCTTTGCAAATATTCACACGGGAAAAAAAAACCAAAGGAGGAAATGTGGCGACTTTACATGTGTGTGGCGCTTGCAAATGTATTCATCCATTTTGAATACCTACATGTGTGAATGCTGCTAATTGTATAACACAAAGGCAGCAGTCTTTACCACCTGTTTGGAAGGGGAAATTAACAATGGTAGATTAAGGGGGATAACTCCTTTAATCTGTCTGTTAAAGGGTTGACCAAAACAAGCACTTCTTAAAAACATATACATGTTGGGGAACAGCTGTAAGTCACCACATGGAAAAAAATAGGTAATGCACATGCATTCCCTGTATGAAATAGGGAATACACGTGTAGATTTGCAACTTATCCTTAAAATCAAGCGTGGTACCAGAAGATTGGAGGGTGGCCAATGTAACGCCCATTTTTAAAAAAGGCTCCAGGGGAGATCCGGGAAATTATAGACTGGTGAGTCTGACGTCGTGCCAGGGGAAAATGGTAGAGGCTATTATTAAAAACAAAATTACAGAGCACATCCGAGGACATGGATTACTGAGACCGAGTCAGCATGGCTTTTGTGTGGGGAAATCTTGCCTGACCAATTTACTTCAGTTCTTGAAGGAGTAAACAAACATGTGGACAAAGGGGAGCCGGTTGATATTGTGTATCTGGATTTTCAAAAGGCGTTTGACAAGGTACCTCATGAAAGGCTACAGAGGAAATTGGAGGGTCATGGGATAGGAGGAAATGTCCTATTGTGGATTAAAAACTGGTTGAAGGATAGGAAACAGAGAGTGGGGTTAAATGGGCAGTATTCACAATGGAGAAGAGTAGTTAGTGGGGTTCCTCAGGGGTCTGTGCTAGGACCGCTGCTTTTAATATATTTATAAATGATTTAGAGATGGGAGTAACTAGCGGGGTAATTAAATTTACTGATGACACAAAGTTATTCAAAGTCGTTAACTCGCGACAGGATTGTGAAAAATTACAAGAGGACCTTACGAGACGGGGAGACTGGGCGGCTAAATGGCAGATGACGTTTAATGTGAGCAAGTGCAAGGTGATGCATGTGGGAAAAAAGACCCAAATATAGCTAGGTCATGCAAGGTTCCACGTTAGGAGTTACGGACCAAGAAGGGGATCTGGGTGTCGTCGTCGATAACACACTGAAACCTTCTGCTCAGTGTGCTGCTGCGGCTAGGAAAGCGAATAGAATGTTGGGTATTATTAGGAAAGGTATGGAAAAACAGGTGTGAGGATGTTATAATGCCGTGTATCGCTCCATGTGCGACCGCACCTGAGTATTGTGTTCAATTCTGGTCGCCCGCATCTCAAGAAAGATATAGTAGAATGGAAAAGGTGCAGCGAAGGGCGACTAAAATGATAGCGGGGATGGATGACTTCCCTATGAAGAAGACTAAGGAGGCTAGGCTATTCAGCTTGGAGAAGAGACGGCTGAGGGGAGACATGATAGAGGTATATAAAATAATGAGTGGAGTGGAACAGGTGGATGTGAAGCGTCTGTTCACGCTTTCCAAAAATACTAGGACTAGGGGCATGCGATTAAACTACAGTGCAGTAAATTTAAAACAAATCGGAGAAAATGTTTCTTCACCCAACGTGTAATTAAACTCTGGAATTCATTGCCGGGAAATGTGGTGAAGGCGGTTAGCTTAGCAGAGTTTAAAAAGGGGTTGGACGGTTTCCTAAAGGACAAGTCCATAAACCGCTACTAAACGGACTTGGAAAAATCCAAAATCCCAGGAATAACATATATAGAATGTTTGTACGTTTGGGAAGCTTGCCAGGTGTCCTTGGCCTGGATTGGCCGATGTCGTGGACAAGTTGCTGGGCTCAATGGACCCTTGGTCTTTTCCCAGTATGGCATTACTTATGTACTTATGTACTTATTTTTGACCTACCCAGGCCATGACCAAACTATGCCCCCAAAATGACTTTTGCAATTTATATATATTGGCATCTACATGTAAATTGAACCCTTTCTAAAGTTACCATTTACACATGGATGTCCTTTCAATATGTAAATGACAAACATTTCATGTGGAAATTGCAAATAAGACTTCTAAAATAACCGATAACGTCCCTATTTTTTCAACTTGAAAATATATGAAATGGTATATATTTGTAAAATAAGATTTGTAGGAAAATTTTGAATATATTATAAACTGAGTTTTAATATAGCAGGGAAATAATTATACCATGAAACTTGTTTTAGTCATTTCTGCTTATTTTCATTCCTTTAACAGATGCTAACATTTTTAATGTTAGTAAGACTGTCTACTCTTTGTCCAAGTGCTGTACTACAAAGGTTGGATAGACTAGTAGAGCCCTTGCGTGCCACTTGTACAACTAAGGTACTGTATTTAAATTTTAGTCTAAGATTTTTGAGTGATTTAGTTTAGATGTTTTTCCTAATGTACTGAAGCTTGAAGTCTTCTATTCTTCAGGCACAGAAGTAAGTTTGATTATGCTACCTATAAATGTTAAGATCCAAAGTAATTGACTTAGTTGTAATGATTCATATTTATTATTGTATGTGTTTGGCTGTCTTAGAGGGGCATAATTGAACGCGAGCGCCCATCTCCATGGGCGTCTATGTCCGAGAACGGGTACGTGAAGGGGCGGGACACAGACCGTATTTTCGAAAAAAAATGGGTGCCCATCTTTTTTTTCAATAATACGGTCTGTGCTGGGCAAATGCATCGGATTTGTGTGGATTTGAGCTGGGCAGTATCGTTTTTCAGCGATAATGGAAACTGAAGGTGCCCAGCTCAAAAACGAACAAATCCAAGGCATTGGGTTCGTGGGAGGGGCCAAGATTCGTAGTGCACTGGTCCCCCTCACATGCCAGGACACCAACCGGGCACCCTAGGGGGCACTTGTAACAAGTTAAAAAACAAAGTAAAATACCTCCAAGTCCATTGCTCCCTTCCTTTGGGTGCTGAGCCCCTCAAATCCCCCCCAAAACCCACTGCCCACAACTCTACACCATTACCATAGCCCTTATGGCTGAAGGGGGGCACCTAGATATGGGTACAGTGGGTTTTGGGGGGTGGTTTGGAGGGCTCCCATTTACCACCACAAGTG
The DNA here is from genome assembly GCF_901765095.1 of Microcaecilia unicolor. Lineage (NCBI taxonomy): Eukaryota > Metazoa > Chordata > Amphibia > Gymnophiona > Siphonopidae > Microcaecilia > Microcaecilia unicolor. Next base: position 257,517 of record NW_021963060.1, on the reverse strand, counting down.
TAACAGGTAGGGGGGGGCCTGGGTCCACCTGGGTGAAGTCTACTGCACCCTCTAACAACTGCTCCAGGGACCTGCATACTACTGTGATGGAGCTGGGTGTGACATTTGAGGCTGGCATACAGGCTGGAAAAAAAAGTTGTTAAAGTTGTTTTTTTTTTTTTTTTGGTGGGAGGGGGGTTAGTGACCATTGGGGAGTCTAGGGAGGTTATCCCCGATTCCCTCCGGTGGTCATCATTTAGGGCACTTTTCTGGGACTTGTTAGTGGAACAAAAGGGTCCAAAAAAATGACCCAAATTCGCGCTAAAAACGCCTTTCTTTTTTCGATTATCGGCCGAAGGCGCCCATCTCTCCTCGGCCGATAAACACGCCCCAGTCCAGCCTTCACCACACCTCCGACACGCCCCCGTCAACTTTGCCCGTTTCTGCGACAGATTGCAGTTGAAGACGCCCAAAATTGACTTTCGATTATACCGATTTGGGCGCCTTTGGGAGATGGGCGCCCATCTCCCGATTTGGGTCGAAATCTGGGCGCCCATCACTTTTGAAAATAAGGCTGTTAGTCTGTCTTGTTCCAGAGTCTTAATGTATCTGTTTAAAGTGAAGGCTCCATTTTATTCATATCTTTTAAAAACTGCTTTAAAGTACTTTACTTTCACACTTCCATAAAATCGTCTCTTAAACAAGTAACCATTTGCTATTTTTGTCTTCATGTCTGATTGTAACTTTTACAGAAAGAAAAGATTATGGTGTTTGAGGTGGTAGGTGGTATGAGCTAGGTTCTGTGTACATTAATTTATCAGATTTTTAGTGTGAAGGAGTAATATTAATATAGATTGTTTGTTTTAAGAGTTATATTATTTTTCTTTCTGTAATGTGTATTACTGTGAATGTAGGCTTGTAAACTGCCCAGAAGTGTAATGATTAAATGTATTAGATTTATACCCACCTATCAACTTGTTGTTTACAGGTAAAGGCAAATTCAGTAAAACAAGAATTTGAAAAGCAAGATGAACTGAAGCGATCTGCTATGAGAGCAGTGGCAGCTCTTCTAACCATTCCAGAAGCAGAGAAAAGTCCACTAATGAGTGAATTTCAGTCACAGATCAGTTCTAATCCAGAGCTAGCAGCCATCTTTGAAAGCATCCAAAAAGATACTTCATCCGCTAGCTTGGAATCAATGGATACTACCTAAAAAATACTTTCTTCAAGCAAGGACCATTGCCTCAAACATACAGTGCACTGAAAAAAAGAGAGAATGAAAGTTATGCTTTGGGCTTCAAAATGTTCCATTTTTTATTTACCTTTAGGGGACAGTTGACTTTATTCCATTGTTACTTATATGGCATTTATTTTAGAAGCATATATTTCCATAATTCATTGGTTTTGAGACACTTGGGTTATGGTGGATTCAACCATTTTTCAATGGAAATAAGTTTAGAATGTATAGTGTATGGAAATAAACATCCATTCACTCTGTAATGTTTAGGATTAAAATTGTTAAATTTTGTGGCCATGAACATCCTTTCATTTTTATTCCGTTTTCTTCCCACTGTTAAAACAAAAAAAAAATGGTGTTACTTTTGGTTATGTTTTGGCTGCATAAATCGGATTCTAGCTGGTGGATGATACTATCTGTTTAAGATGAATTATTTGACAGAAGATTTAGTACAGTTGAAAAAATGCAGACAATTGTCATTTTTAATGGTATGGGTTAGAAAATATCCCTGTTGTGCACACTAATTTTGCATGAACAAGTTTACAAATATGCATTGTCTGTAAATTAATGTGATGTTTTTCATAATGCACACACAATTGTAGCAGTGTAATTTTCAGAAATTAGCTTTTACACAGGAAATAATTTGTGCATTAGGCAACAGGGTTAAATATTTAATCAGTTTTACTTACATGCTGGTATATTTGACAAATCATTTACGCCAAACATTTTCACTGTTAATAATGAATCGAATTACTATTGTCATGCTACCCATTTTGACTTAAATTTTGCCCAGTAAGAAGTTATTTACATGATATCCTGGGCATATTGTCACTATATGCTGTTATGTCAAGTTTGCATTCTGTTGCTAAAATTATGAGAAGCACAGACTAAGTGACAAATATTAAATCTTTGGGGTTTTTTTCTTTTAGGAAGCTTCTAGGATTAGATTAAAAAAATAAAACCAGTAAGAATGTTAAATTTCAGTTGGTGCTGTAAAGATATTCATGTTAAAATATCTGCTTCTTTCTTTTCAACTCTCTCATATGTAGAGCTGATTTCAGATTAACTTTTGAAAGTAGAAATAAATACAGTCTCCTTAAAGTGTACAATATTTTATGTAAAGGTAGACGGGTATACCAGAAGGCTAACATACACATTTTAGAGGAACTTAACAATTTTAGTATAAGAAATTAATGTTATGCATTTGGTGATTACTCATCATTTTTATCCTTGAAATTATGTATTAAGCAATATTTTATTGTGTATATTTTCTCTATTTCAGCATCTTAACTATATATCTTGGTTAATTGAGAAGAAGTTGAAATTGTGGTCATTAATATTCTTTGGGTTTGGGCTGGTGCACAATTTCCAAGTGTTGGTAGCAAGGGCTTGTAATGCTCTTGTTCTAAGGATTTGGATTTCTCCATACTTTAGGATCACAAGGCAGATTGACTTGGTTATATTCTTGCAGAAAGGTTAAACTGTAAACGTAAACTATCATAGAAATGTTAATTAGGATTTTTTTTCCCAATTTAAAGGTGTATCATCATGATGCTGTGTAGTATACATTATCACAATATAAATATTTTTGGGTGCTGAAGTATCTCAGTTGCCTTGTTTTACATTAAATCACAACATTAAGGTTCTGTGAGTGAGATTCCATTAAGACAATTTTGTAGATCTAACTATATAAGAAGTTGCAACATCTGACTTTTTGTTCTTTTATAAACCAGATACAGATCATATAACATTGTCCTTTTTGTTTTTGTCAGCTCTTACTGTGTCAGTTTATAGTCAGTCACATTATAAAACTCTCAGTATACCACAGTTTTCTGTACTAGCACATAACAGATAGCTACGGCTGCAGCAGACACTTGTTTGGGATGAGCTGGCTCATAGTTCTCCAAGCGGTCTTTTTACTAAGGTATGCTGAAAAATGACTTGCGGTAGTGTAGGGGTGTGTTTTGGGCGTATGCCGATCCATTTTTCAATGTGTCTGTAAAAAAAAGGCCTTTAAAAAAATTTTTTGCCGAAAATGGACGTGTGGCAAAATCAAAATTGCCGTGTGTCCATTTTGGGTCTGTGACCTTACCACCAGCCATTGATCTAGCGGTAAAGTCTCGTGTGCTAACTGGGCAGTTAATGACCTACGCACATCAAATGCCACTTGGCACGCGTCTGAAAATAATTCAGCCATGTGTATCAGACGTGCACCAAAAATGAAATTAGTGCAAAAGCCGCATAGTAATGGGCAGTAACTCCATTTTGGCGCGCATTGGACACAAGTAGATGCTTACACGGCTTAGTAAAAGCCCCCCCCCCCCCCCCCAAAGCTGAAACTAAAGCTTCCACTAGACCACTTTATGCTAACGTAACAGTTGCTTATAATTTTGAGCATGAAGTTTCACTTTAAGGCATATGTTTTTATGTTGATTCTTGACAGTATGATCTAGGTATGCTAGAGTGCAGGATACTGTGCATACCTACATATAACACCTTAAATTTGGCCAGTTGTACACCTAAGTAACATATATTTCTTCTTAGGTGACATATATTGATACTGTCAGCAGTAAGTTGAGAGTTCAACAATTGGTATGTTCCTTGAATTTAATGCAGCTGGTTTTGAATTGTTCTTGAATTCTACAAATGGTATGTTATACTTACACACAACACATTCATCTTCCTGTTAATCCAAATTGTGTTGGGATAAAAATAGTCTGATTCATCATGATGTTTGTTCACAAACTCAGAATGAGTGAAGTGTCATAACAAATCAGGCCATCTGTCTTAGGCTTATACCTTTATAGCTTTTATCAGTGATTTCAAAATTTAACCTTCAAGTAATTTTTGTTTTATAAGATAAAAGCAAAGAAAAAATGTAAAATAGCTGCAGTATAATACATTTTTATTTTTGTTTGAGTAAGTTTTCAAATAGAACATAAGAGGCTTTGATAAGGTCATGAATGTAAGTTTTTTATAATATGCATTATAACAGTTATGATGCATTTTATTGGATCAATATTGACTTATGCAAAGATAGTTATGTATATGAGCTAAAATTGCAGAGGTCCTACTTTACTTGTTTTGAAGGGACTGGTATGTTGTCTTCAACTCTATAGTACAATATTAAAGAAATAAATTTATTTAAATGAAACAGGTAAATTTAATTCAAAAACATCGTAATGCAGTTTTTTCAATGGATCATTTGTTCTCTGCAGAAAGCAGGGAAATGCAGATACACTGGACGATGCCATCATATTGACAGCTTCATAGTGCTAGAGCTCTCCTCCAGCTTGAGAAGCCTTTTGGCTTCTCTTGAGCATGCACAAGCCTTCCTGTGCTTGACCAAGACACTCCTTCCATCAGTCTGTTTTTTCTGCACACTCAGTGGATGTAGCTGGCCCCCTCTTTCAACAACAAAAAAATAGTGACAGCTACTGGGAAAAGGAAAGTGGAATTGGATTTGATATACTGTTTTCTGTGGTTACAGTCAAACTGTTTTACATATTATATATAGGTACTTATTTTTGTCCCTGGGGGGTTAAGTGACTTGCCCAGAGTCACAAGAAGCTGGAGTGGAAGTTGAACCCAGTTCCCCTAGTTCTCAGGCTGCTGTGCTGCACTAGCAAATGGACAGATTCCTTTCAGCACTCTTTCTTACAACTCAACCTAGAGAGGTGCAGAGAAAGAAGAAAAGAATCATTTAATAAAATATGGGAGCCACGGGGCCACCAAGAAGGGTCTTCCGTCCTCGCCTTGATCCCAGCTCCGGTACCATTAGGGAGTATCGCACAGCTAGTGCCTCATCGCTCCACCCCCTTGCTAAATCAACTGCGGACTCCAGACTGGTGCTAGTAACTAATGCAGCAAATGGCCCGTGCATTGTTTGCCATGTGAACTCAACATCCCAGCTGCCAACATAAACGAGGCGCAGCCATGAGGAGAGCGGCCTGTATAACTGCTAGTGCTAACAATAGCAAACTGCCAAGCCTCTCAGTGGCAGTCCAGATTCAGGCTGACTGCAGGATGGTCCCAAGAAACAGGCATAGGTCCCAAAGGAAAGAAATTGCAGAAGCAGGCACAGTGAAAAGCAGACATAATGTTAAGAAGAATTTATTTGGTTGATCAAGTTTAAAATAACACCCGGCACGGCTGTGTTTTGCTGTGCAAGGGCTGCATCAGGGGCACAAACTTAACTGTAAAAATAAAATATAATAATAAATAGCAACTCAAATACCACTAAAATGTAACATTCAAAACTCATAAAACAAGTACATAAAGAGTAAAATAAATCTTAGTTCTGTATACTTATAACCAGTGTATTTTTACTAGCAAAAAAGGTGTCGGTACTCAAATGATAGGCCACCCTTCAGGGGTGAGGTGATTACTGATAGGCCCACCCCACAATAGCCAGGCCCCCTTAACCACTCACAGAATCTATGACAAATCAGAATTGTGTAGAGCCTAAGATCTTTCATTAAAACTTGGGGTCCAAGGGTCAATTTTAGTAGACAATAGAAAAGGTGCCGGTACTCAGTACCCCCTCAAAAAAAGCCCTGCATATAACATAAGACAAAGGGCATATAAAGAAAATCAAATAGTTCTATATGCCAAATAAATCATAAGGATAAAATTATAGAATACATAAAAGTATACAGAGTAAATGACTAAAACTACATATAAAGTGTGTGTGAACCAGAATCGAGTGTGTTACTCTTGCAGCGTAAATTATTGACATCACCATGAGGTGTTTCTCTGGTTTATATACAAGTTTAAAAAAAAAAATCAGGCTCTGCATTATAACAAAAGTGAGGCTAAGTGCAAAGTTTGTGTGCATTTCTAAAAAAAAATTCTGTTAACTTTACCAGGACCTCCAAACACCAGAGAGTTCTCTGTATGGGCAGGATGCTGTTAGCCTATCTGTGCAGATGCTTGTTATAAACTTTGGCTGGGTCATATGACCTTGATGTGTCACACAGAGAAAAAAGTGAAAAACAGCAGGAATGCTCCTTGGTATGGTAGCATAAACAGCATTTGCTTTTAGACACTGAAAAAATTTATAGTACACTAGTAAAAAAGGCCTGTTTCTGAGAGCAATGAAACGAGCGCTAGCAAGGTATTTGTTTTGTGCAATGAAGGTTTTGAAAGGTTTTTCGTGGTTAATTTTGTTGTGTTAGTAATGAATAAGTGACATTTTAGTATTATGATTTTGTAATGGGGGGGGGGGGGTTGGGTGTGTTGTGCGCTTGTATTTTTGTGTTGTGTTTTTGTTTTATGTTGTTGTAAATGTTGTTGAAGTGTGAGGGTGTGGTGGTGGAGAGACTGAGTGGCCATCTGTCCATGTTGTGGATTAGTGTTTGTGTTTTTTTTAAGGGGGGTTTGGGGGGGTGGTGGTTGTGTGTGTGAGTGTGAGAGACAGAGATGATGTGTCACCAAGATAGATAGTGTGTGTTTGGAAGTGAAAGAGGGTGTGGCAAAGTAGTAGTGCGGGGGTGATTATCGTGCAAGAATGTTGGGGAAGGGGTGTGTTTTGCGATTTGTAACTGTGCTTCACTGTTTGTGTGACACAGAGAGAGAGTGTGTGTGTGTGTGTCACAGATAGTGATGGTGTAGAGGGTGTGGCGGTCAGGGTGTTTGTGGGGGAATGTGTGTGTTTCTGTGCCCCCCCTCCCTGTCTCCCTGCCATGTGTGAGTGTGTGTTTGTGACAGAGAGAGTGAGTGTGTGGGAATGTGTTTGTAAGAGAGTGTGTGTTTGTGGGAATGAGAGTGTTTGTTAGGCTGGGCCCCCCTCCCTCCTTGCCAGGTGCAAGTGTGTGTTTGTGATTTTGAGAGAGTGAGACTGTGTGCCAGTGTCTCTGTGGGAATGTGAGAGTGTGTGCCAGGGTGGGGCCCCTCCCTCCCGGGTGCAAGTGTGTGTTTGTGACAGAGAGAGAGAGTGTGTGGCAGTGTATGCCAGGTTGGCCTCCCTCCCCCAGGGTGAATCCCCTTCCCTCCCTCCCTTCCTGCCAGATTGAAGTGTGTGTTTGAGAGAGAGTGATTGTGTGCGAATGTGTGTGTGTGTGTGTGTGTGTGTGTGTGAATGATAGTGTGTGTCAGGGTGTCTGCCCTCCCCCCTCCTTCCTTCCCTCCTTCCTTGCCTGCCTGCCTGCCAGTGAAGGGGACTTATTTCACTCCTGCATAGCATGGTAATCGTGTCTTCCATATCATCATGCTGATCAATCCATAGACTGGTGGGTTGTGTCCATCTACCAGCAGGTGGAGATAGAGAGCAAACTTTTGCCTCCCTATATGTGGTCATGTGCTGCCGAAAACTCCCCAGTATGTTCTCTATCTCAGCAGGTGGTGGTCACACACAGCAGCAGCTCTGGCTAGGCCTCCAAGCCTAATTTTTAGGTTTTGTTGAGTGCCTGGGGTTGAGGGCTCTTTTGAGCAAGTGCAAACCTGGTGGTGCCAGGTCCCTCCTTTTCTCCCCCCTCCCGCTGGCTCCGTTAAAAAAAAAAAAAAAATTTTGAACGTCCTTAAAGGCGTTTATTTCGACGTTTATTTAAGCGTCTATTGCAGCTACTCACTGGGACACCAGGTCGTTACAACTCGGAGCGGACAGCAGGTAATTTTTACCTTTTTATAGCGGGCAGGGGGTTCCCCGATTCTTCTCCTCGTGGCATATGGCGTCGGAGGGCGAGGGCGCAAAGGGTCGCTCCCCGGGTCGCTTGAGCGCTTCTAGAGGGGATGCGGGGGTCTTAAAGCCTGATTCGCCCTTGTTGGGTGACAGTTTCGTGACCGATGAATGTCCCGGTCCGTCCTCCGGCGTGGCGGTTTTTCCCGCCATAAACGCCCATCCCCCGCTCCTCGCCTCCGCCATCTTGGCCGGCCACGCGGCTCGGACGGCTTCTTCTTGGGCCGCCCTTGAGGTTGGAGACATTAATGCCATGAACGCCCTTAATTTGGGCGACGGCACAGAAGCGGCTAAAGTTAAGAGCCGTTCCTCCCGCGCGGCTCCTTCGCGGAGTTTCGCGCCGGACGCCATTTTGGATGCGCAGCATGTCTCTCCCCCGCTTTTGCGAGCGCCGGTTGAGGGTGCGTCTAGGGCTGTTGCCCAGGCTGCGGAAGTGCACAGTCTGGGGGGTTTCTCCCCCGAGTTTGTTTTGCTGCTGCATCAGGCCTTCCTCATGCACAACGCTGCCCCTGCTCCCTCGTCTGGTAAAGAGGTTGAGGTTCCCAGAGGTAAACGCCCTCGGGTTGATTCCCAGGCCTTGGAGGAATTTGTCTCCTCCGATGTAGATGAGGGCAGCGTGTCTGAGGTCTCCCAACGGTCCTTTGCGGATTCCTTGGAGGAGACGGATCCCCGCTCGGATGGAGTGGATGACCCCTCTGCAGCACGGCTTTTTAGCCCAGAGGATTTGCCCAACCTGTTGTTACAGGCCATGGACACTTTGAAGATTTCCTCTCCGGAGGACGTCTCTCCCTCAGCCCCTGTTGGCTCTGCCATTATGCTGGGGACGAAGCGCCCGCCTAGAACCTTCCACGTGCATGATGCCATGCACACCTTAATTTCGGCTCAATGGGATGTCCCAGAAGCGAGCCTTAAAGTGGCTAGGGCTATGTCCCGCCTCTATCCTTTGGCTGTGAGTGAACGGGAGGCCTATCTGTGGCCTACCGTGGATTCTTTAATCACTGCGGTGACTAAGAAAACGGCGTTGCCGGTGGAAGGTGGCACGGCCCTAAAGGACGCCCAAGACAGAAGATTGGAGGCGGCCTTAAGGTCGTCCTTTGAGGCGGCTGCTTTAAGTTTGCAGGCCTCAGTTTGCGGCTCCTATGTGGCCAGGGCGTGCCTGACTATGGTGCAGCGGGCTTCCCCCTCGGATCATTCCTTGAGGGCTGATTGGCCGGCCCTGGAATCGGGCTTAGCCTATTTGGCAGACTTGCTGTATGATGTCTTGAGGGCCTCAGTGAAAGGCATGGCTCAGACAATCTCTGCGCGGCGGTGGCTTTGGCTGAAACATTGGTCTGCTGACCACGCCTCTAAATCCCGCCTGGCTAGGTTGCCTTTTAAAGGCAAGCTGCTCTTTGGGGTCGAGCTGGACAAAATCGTGACCGATCTCGGCACGTCTAAGGGCAAGAAATTACCAGAGGTCAGGGCTCGGGCTAGTACTCGTCCCGGTACCTCCAGAGGACGGTTGCAGGAAGCCCGTCGGTACCGCCCGGGCAAGTCGGGTTCCTCTGCCCCCTCTTCCTTCAAGAGGAATTTCTCCCCCAAGCAGCATTCCTTTCGCAGAGACCGCCGTCCCGGAGGTGCTCCCTCCGGTCCTCCCCCAGGGTCTCGTACCCAATGACGGGGTCTTGGTCCACGCCCCAGTGCAGATTGGAGGACGGCTGTCCTCGTTTCTGGGCGAGTGGACCACAATAACTTCAGACGCGTGGGTGCTGGAAGTCATCAGAGACAGCTACAAACTAGAGTTCTGCCGACCCTTAAAAGACGGGTTTGTACTCTCTCCCTGCAAGTCTCCGGTCAAAGCTGTGGCCATGCAGCAGACCTTGGACAATCTGATCCGCCTGGGCGCGGTCGTTCCGGTGCCAGAAAGTCAGCTTGGCAAGGGACGTTACTCCATTTACTTTGTGGTACCAAAGAAAGGAGGTTCTGTCCGGCCTATCCTCGACCTCAAAGGGGTCAATCGGGCCTTGAAAGTGCGGCACTTTCGCATGGAGACTCTCCGCTCTGTTATAGCGGCAGTGAAGGCAGGAGAGTTCCTGGCATCCTTGGACATTAAGGAAGCGTACCTGCATATTCCCATCTGGCCTCCTCATCAACGCTTTCTGCGTTTTGCAGTCCTGGGACGACACTTCCAGTTCAGAGCCCTCCCTTTCGGGTTGGCTACTGCTCCGCGGACCTTTTCCAAAGTAATGGTGGTCATCGCGGCCTTCCTACGAAAGGAAGGGGTACAAGTCCATCCTTATCTGGACGACTGGTTGATCCGAGCCCCCTCTTATGCAGAGTGCGGCAAAGCTGTGGACCGGGTAGTTGCTCTTTTGAGCTCCCTGGGATGGATCATCAACTGGGAGAAGAGCCAGCTGCGCCCGACTCAGTCCCTGGAGTACCTGGGAGTTCGATTCGACACCCAAGTGGGCAGAGTGTTCCTGCCAGACAATCGGATTGTCAAACTTCAGGCTCAGGTGGACCAGTTCCTAGTAGCCTCTCCCCTTCGGGCTTGGGACTATGTGCAGCTGTTGGGCTCTATGACGGCCACGATGGAAGTTGTGCCCTGGGCCAGGGCTCATATGAGACCACTTCAACACTCTTTGCTGCAGCGCTGGACTCCGATGTCGGAGGATTATGCTGTGCGCCTTCCCTTGGACCCAGCAGTGCGCAAGGCGCTGAGCTGGTGGATGCAGACAGACAAGTTGTCTGCGGGAATGCCTCTGGTGACCCCAGAGTGGATTGTCGTCACGACGGACGCCTCATTGTCGGGCTGGGGAGCCCACTGCTTGGGAAGGACAGCGCAGGGGCTCTGGTCTCCTGCAGAGGCAAAGTGGTCTATCAACCTCCTGGAACTCAGAGCCATTCGGTTGGCGCTTTTGGAGTTCATCCCGGTACTGGCGTTGAAGCCTGTACGGGTCCTGTCGGACAATGCCACGGCTGTGGCCTATGTCAACCGCCAGGGAGGTACCAAGAGCGCCCCTCTAGCCAAGGAGGCTATGAATCTTTGCCAGTGGGCGGAAGCGAACCTGGAGCAGCTTTCAGCGGCCCACATTGCCGGAGTCATGAATGTCAAGGCGGACTTTCTCAGTCGCCATACCTTGGAGCCCGGAGAGTGGCAGCTATCTGCTCAGGCGTTCTTGGACATCACGAAGCGCTGGGGCCAGCCGAGCCTAGATCTGATGGCGTCATCGGCCAATTGCCAAGTGCCGCGCTTTTTCAGCAGAGGACGGGACCCTCGATCCCTGGGAGTAGATGCTCTTCTCCAACAGTGGCCGACACAAGAACTTCTCTATGTGTTCCCGCCCTGGCCCATGTTGGGCAGGGTGCTAGACCGGGTGGCAAAGCATCCCGGCAGGGTAATCCTGGTGGGTCCGGATTGGCCCAGGCGCCCCTGGTATGCGGACTTGATCAGGCTCTCAGTCGACGATCCTCTGCGGCTGCCAGTGGAGCAGGGCCTGTTACATCAGGGTCCCGTGGTGATGGAGGATCCCTCCCCCTTTGGTCTTACGGCCTGGCTATTGAGCGGCAGCGTCTGAGGAAGAAGGGCTTCTCAGACAAGGTCATCGCCACTATGCTGAGAGCGAGGAAGCGCTCTACTTCTACTGCTTACGCCAGGGTTTGGCGTATCTTTGCAGCGTGGTGTGAAGCAGGCTCACTTTCTCCCTTCACTGCTCCAATTGCTTCAGTGTTGGCGTTCCTGCAAGAAGGTCTGGAGAAAGGCCTGTCGCTCAGTTCCCTTAAAGTCCAGGTAGCGGCTCTGGCTTGCTTCAGGGGCCGCCTGAAGGGTGCTTCCCTGGCTTCGCAGCCAGATGTGGTGTGCTTTCTCAAGGGAGTTAATCACCTGCGCCCTCCTCTGCACTCAGTGGTGCCTGCGTGGAATCTCAACCTGGTACTAAGAGCATTGCAGAAGCCGCCTTTTGAACCCTTGTCGAGGGCATCTCTGAAAGACCTGACGTTGAAAGCAGTCTTTTTGGTGGCTATCACTTCAGCCAGAAGAGTTTCCGAGCTCCAGGCGCTCTCATGTCGAGAGCCTTTTCTGCAGTTCACTGAGGCAGGAGTGACTATTCGCACAGTGCCTTCCTTCCTGCCCAAGATTGTTTCTCGCTTCCATGTGAATCAGCAGCTCTGTCTCCCTTCCTTTCGTAGGGAGGACTACCCAGAGGAGTACTCTGCTCTTAAATATCTGGATGTGAGACGAGTCATCATCAGATACTTGGAAGTGACCAATGATTTCCGGAAATCGGATCATCTGTTTGTCCTGTTTGCAGGTCCTCGTAAGGGTCTGCAGGCTGCTAAGCCTACAGTGGCAAGATGGGTCAAGGAAGCCATTGCAGCGGCTTATGTGGCCGCGGGGAAGGTGCCGCCTATCCAGCTGAAGGCTCACTCCACGAGAGCTCAGGCGGCCTCGATGGCAGAGGCCGGCTCCGTCTCCTTGGAAGAGATATGCAAGGCGGCAACTTGGGCATCGGCCCATACATTCTCCCAGCATTACCGCTTGACTGTGGCGGCACGGGCGGAGGCCCGGTTTGGAGCTTCAGTGTTGAGGTCAGAGATTTCAATGTCCCGCCCTGGGTGAGTACTGCTTCGGTACATCCCACCAGTCTATGGATTGATCAGCATGATGATATGGAAGGTAAAATTATGTATCATACCTGATAATTTTCTTTCCATTAATCATAGCTGATCAATCCATAGTCCCTCCCAGATATCTGTACTGTTTTTATTCTGGTTGCATTTCAGGTTCAAGTTTAGTCTTCAGTTACTTCAGAAAGACTTCGTGTTCAAGTTTTTCAATGGATTCTTCAAGAGTTAAGACGAGTTTGTGTTACAGTGAGCTGCTGCATTCCTCTCCCCTCCGTTTTACGGGGCTGGATTGAGACTTAAAATTCTGCCGGCACTCCCTCCCGCTTCGTGCGGCTGTAGGGCAGCTTTGTACCCCTCCCGCTTCGGCGGTGTTAGGGTCAGTCAGCTCCTCCCGCGGTTGCAGGATAAGCCAGATCCCCCCGCATCGGCGGGTGTGGTGTCCCTCCCCCGCTCCGCGGGGATGAGCTGGACGGATTCCCCTCCCCCACTTGTGTGGGGATGAGCTGGGTTAATTCCCCTCCCCCGTTTCGGCGGTGGTGAGCTGGGCAGAGTGTCCCTTCGTGGGTGTAATTCTCTAAGTGCTGAGTCCTGCGGATGGAGCTTTGATATCGACATACTGAGGAGTTTTCGGCAGCACATGACCACATATAGGGAGGCAAAAGTTTGCTCTCTATCTCCACCTGCTGGTAGATGGACACAACCCACCAGTCTATGGATTGATCAGCTATGATTAATGGAAAGAAAATTATCAGGTATGATACATAATTTTACCTTATCTGTCAACTGGTGGAGTAAGGAGTGTATTGGTCCCCCTGCGGGTGGTGGATTGTGAGCACGGAATGGCACCGCCTCCGGAAAGGGGCGGAGCTTGTTTTGTAAGACTGCTACCCCCTGAGGAAGGGGCGGGATTTGTGTTTGTTTTTTTTACGCAAACGGCGCTGCTTTTTCTTTGCTGTCCCCCTCGTCTGCGGCACCGATTAAGGGAAGGCGGTTTAGTAGTCAGTGTGAGTGGGTGGGGGAGTTGATCTGTTTGCGCATGCGGTGGCTGGAGCTGGTAGCGCAGGCGTGTGCAGGAATCATTGACAGCTGATTGGTAGGTGTTTCCCTACTCCTCTCCTTGGCTGTTTCGCGAGAACGGCGGCTTGCAGAATCAGCGCATGAAGAGCTTGCAGAGTAATGGGTGCGATGTAGAGGTGGTTTAGTGGGGGTCTTCGGGCGCGCTTTCGTCGCGTTTGGTCCCCGTGCTGGTAGGTACCCCCGCCTCAGGAAGGGGTGGGACTTGTGCGTGGTTTTTTTCCTCTGAACGCCCCTGCTTTTTCTTTGCTTTCCCCCTCCTTCTCTGCGGCGCCGTTTAAAAGTCAAGGTGGTTTTGACGTGCATGTGAGTGTTTGTGAGGGGGAACCGAACTGGGTGTGCATCACTGGAGGCACAGCCAATCAGCAGCGCGACACGGTCAGTGTGTGTCATTGCTGCGCCCTCTGTCATCATGTTTGATGCGTGGGCGGGGCAGACACTCATGGACGAAAAGTGGTCTCTGCCGCCTCACTTTAGAACGTTGGGAAAGTGAGTCTTCATTTGAACGTTGGTGGTGTGTTTTATATAGAGAGATTGTAAAAACATCTTGCATGTTTTAATGTTAAAAATGCCACTCCACCTATGTATTTCATTGATGTCATAGAGGACAACTTAGTTGCCGTTTTGAAAAACCTTTAAAAATTAGCCTTTTGTCAAAATAAATGTACGAGTATGAAGGGCATGGGTTCCTTTATCCTGGCCCCATGCAAATGTTTACATTTTGAATTTTTAAGAAAATCACTAAAATAAGATGGTGGCCTTTATTAAAAACATTGAGAGAACCTGTAACATTGAGAGAACCTGTAAAATGTCTCATTTTTTCAAAGTAGATGCATGGGTATGAAGGGCATGAGTACATCTGTCAATCCCTTTCAAAGTTGGAAATTTTTGAAAAAAATCACCAAAACATGATGATGGCTGCAACAAAAAGCACACCCATAAAACCTGTTAAATGCCTTGTTTTTGTAAACTGAACATATTGGCCTAAACAGCATCTCTTACTCTATTGATCCTTATCAATAATAAAGAATCCATACACCCAAAATAAATTGTCAAAACAAGATGGCTACCATGACTAAAAATGAATTGTAAAATATGTAAAAATGCCGATGGGGTAAAATATAGGTAGAGGTGAGCATGAGTACCTCTATTGATTATGATCAAAATGCTGAAAAGGGTGGGAGCTGGGGATGCATGCCTAAAAACATGTCTAACATGTAAAAGTCCTTATTGTAGTTTAGAAACCGTAATGTTGGAGGTATGTGGATATAATAAGAAACCTTTAAAAAAAACCTGGTGTGGAATGGAGGAGTAGCCTAGTGGTTAGGGTGGTGGACTTTGGTCCTGGAGAACTGAGGAACTGAGTTCAATTTCCACTTCAGGCACAGGCAGCTCCTTGTGACTCTGGGCAAGTCACTTAACCCTCCATTGCCCCATGTAAGCAGCATTGAGCCTGCCATGAGTGGGAAAGTGCGGGGTACAAATGTAACAAAAAAAATGTAAATGCAAAACCAATTTTTTAAAATGGGGCACGTACTATTTCATAAGGGCACATACTATTCATTCAGCACATACACCAAGTTATCAGAAATTTGAGAACAGTGCATCCATAATCCATAATGAGAATGTTGGTTGAATCCTCACAGAAAAACAAATCCAATTTCTGGTGTAGTCCATATGGAGTAACAGTATTAAATTTGTTTAATTATCTTTATTATTTTAACTATAATTTACAAGGATACCCTTGTATTGGCAATACAGGCAAAGTAATAATACAAAAACATAACCATATCTTCAGAATTATACACATTGAAGTAAACTATTTGAAGAAACAAAATATAAAAAGAAGGCTTCAAAATATACAGGAAAAATTAATTATAGCCTTTCTTAGACTCCTATCATTGGCGGGTGGAAAAGAATTAGAGAAGTTATCAGGAATAACTGTTAATAAAGCAATCAAGGCTGTCTAACCTCCAAGTCTATTTATACTTTTATCTCAGTTGTTTCAATTCTAGAAACGATTTCAGATGTTCTGGCAAAAAAAGTGTATTTTGTTTGACCCAGTTTAACTACACACTTGCACTGCTACGCTAAAAAGAAAGAACCCACAATATCAATTGTCTTTTGTTTGAGCCAGAAAAGCTTTCCTTCTTTGTTGTTTGTTTAGTCACGTCTGGATAAATCCAGACTTTAGAGCCACAAAATTGGGCTTTAGCATTTCTAAAATATAATCTTAGGATGGTATTATAGTCCTGCTCAAAAACCAATGATACAATTAATGTAGCTCTGTCAATTATTGTGTCAGTAGATTGTTCCAGTATATCAGATACATTCTGTAAATCAGGAATAGCATTTTCTTCCACACCTCTTGCTTCTCCTCTAGGTCTAGGAATATAGTATATCTTGTTAACCGGGGGGATGGCCTCAAAAGGAATTCTCAATATTTCATTCAGGTATCTCCGAAGTGTATCCATCGGAGTTACCCCGGATAAGATAGGAAAACTTAGAAAACGGAGATTGAGGCGTCTGTTATAATTTTCAATCTGCTCCATTTTCCTCCTTATGTCTGAATTGTCTTTAATAACTACATTTTTTAAATCTTTGTCCACTTCTTTTTGGAATATTGTTACTTGTTTTGTCAAGTCTGCTTTAACAGAGTCTACAGTTTGTTTTAAACCTTCAAATTTAGCGTTAAGATTTTCTACATCACCTGAAGTCTTGTGAAGTGTTGAGTTAATCCGGATTAACATCCCCCAAACCGTTTCCAGAGTCACCTCTGGGTTCTTCACTGAAGTAGCTCCAGTTCTTTCAGCATTTGGCGCCGTTTGTTGCATGACTGGGTCCTCACTAGTCGCCCCTACCGACACACTTCCGGAGTCAGTGGGGTTTCCCTCCAGGGCCGCCCTCGACGCTGGGCACGGAGGTATCGTCGAGAGAGATGGTGGAGACAGGGAGGTTTCCTCTCCCAGCGGGGATGCCGCTTCTCCGGAAATCCCCGCTATAGGATCCTCTCCCCGCAAGTTCCTGGAGGCACAGGGGAAGTATCGTTCCAATGATGGCTGGACCGGCAAAGACACTGAGGTAGGCAGAGGATTCGACCTCAGCGTTCCCTTCCGTTTGGAGTGTGGCATTTTGAGGAAATTTATCGTAGTCCTAACCGATCAGAGCGTCTACTAACCAAACCGGTCAGGCAGCCATCTTGGATCCCCCGCCAACAGTATTAAATTTAAAGATCAATCTTTGGTCCAGTCTCAGTAGAATTTTATTCATATCTCCATATCTTTTCTATTGAATGTGATACCAGAGGCTTATCTGCTGCCTTTCTTTTGATGGCACTCCTGTGTTCTGTTAATCTACCGTTAAACTGTCTTCTGGTTTTGTATACCAAACCACATGGGCAGATGCCTGCATATACACTTCCAGTGGTTTTACAATTTGAAAAAGTCTCAATTTGAATCTCACCCTGGATTGGGGGTCCTGACTGCATGGTCTAAATATTCACCTGATTCTGTCTTCTTTCAGGAAACTCATTTGACTGAATTTGAATCTTCTAAATTATATACCAATTGGCTTTAGCCCATGTCTTTTCACCTGCTGATGGTAAGACAAATGGTGTGGCTATTCTTATAAGGAAAAGAGCAGATATTAAATTGATAGCTCAGAAATGTGATACTTTAGGTCATTGGGTTAATGTTTCTGTGACTATTAATGATAATCTTTTAACTTTGATAAATATATAAGCTCTGAATACAGATTGTGCAGCATTTTTTCTCAGCATTGCAGATATAGTTACTGATGAGGAAGATAAACCAGTTATCTTGGGAGATGACTTTAATTTCATCCTAAATCCAGATTGTGATAGGAAATCTGCCTTATTTTTAGAGAAATAAGGCTTGGCCTGTGTTATAAGATATGGTTCTGCTTAAATTCCATGGTTTATGGCGTTAATGCATGAAAATGATAGTACTTTTTTTATTCTGCTCCCCATAATTTTTACTCTTACATAGATTTCTTTTTGATTTCTAATGCATTTTTATCCAAACCTTGGCACACTAGCATTGAAAGTATCACTCTATCCAATTATGCATATATACTACTACAACTTAATTATATAGGGCAGGAACAACCTCAACATTCTTGGCATTTTAATGTAAGTCTACTGGAAAACTCAGTATTTCACAAACATGTTTCTAATGCAATTCAAGAATACTTTCAATTTAAAAATTTGTAAGATACTGATTGAATTATTAGATGGGATATATTTAAAGCTTTCATTAGAGGAGAAATTATAGGATTTGCAGCTGTTCAGAAAATAATTATTTAATGCACAAACAAGTTAGAAAAAGATATGTCAGTTAGAACTATGTCAAAAAGCTAATCCTACTGATAGTTGTCCGGGGTAAATAAAAGCTGCCCGTTACAATTATAATTCATTGCTTGCTAAAAGAGTTATAAAGAAGTGATTTTAATCTGCCCATTACTACTCTGGTAGTAATAAAGCGGGTCATTTATTGGCCAATTATTTGAAGTCTAGAGCAGAAAGAAATGACAGCTGTACTACTAAAGATTTAAAGAATTTTATTCTTCATTATGGGGTGTTTTTACTAAGCTGCAGTAAAAAAGGTCCTGTGGTTTTTGCCATGCGCTGTGGCCCTTTACTGCATGGGTAAAAAAGGCTGGAAATAGCCATGGCCATGTGGTAAGATTGCTCTTACCTTGTGGCCATGTGAGGGGGGAGCACTTACCCCCACCCATTGAGGTGGTGGTACGGGCACCCACGCTAACCTGGCAGTAACTGGGTAGTGAGCAGCACTGCTCAATTACCGCTGAGATAGTGCTGCGCTAAAAATACAGGCTAATTTTTCCTTAGAGCAGGAAATAGTTTGTGCCAGGGCTGGAACTACTGCTGGTGCCCGCATTAGGCCAGCGGTAGCTCCAGATTGGGCTTACTTCTGCTTTGTAAAAGGGCCCCTATAAGCTTTGGATACAGATATCCAATCAAATGATTTGTCGTTCTTGAATAATTTAGAACATTGTAGATTGAACGAGAGTGACAATGCACTTCTGTCTGCTGCTATTACTGAGGCTGATGTTGCTTCACTAAAAAAAAAAAAAATTGGGGGAAAAAAAAGGCCCCAGTCCTAGATGGTCTGCCTTTAGTAGAATTGTATTTAGCCTTTTAGGATTTATTAGCTCCTTCTTAAGCTCTTTTTTTTTTTTTTCATGTATTATTCATTCTGGAGATGTACATGGTACATTTACTGAGGCTAAAAACCAAAAAAGGAGGTGAAAACCCTCACGAAACCGTGAAGTATAAAACAAAAAGTGAGGAGAGTGGGTGAGGATACCAAAATTTTTTTTTATTATTCACATAAAAATTAAAAATTTGATGTTCATATATTTCATATTTGATGTTCATATATTTCACAATTGCAGACATCCCTTCGGAGAGGAGTTTTACAAGCTTGTTTCGTTTTTCAATATATTTCTTATATATATTCTTTAGAAGAGAGGAGATTTTAGAAAGTTTTTTTCGTTATTTCCCTCGGAGTACACGTTTTGAGCTACATTCTCTGAGGTTATAAAGACCCCTGAGGCAGGCCTTAGGGCCGAAACACGACCGTGTCGGGTCATTCTTATGAACATCAAATTTTTAATTTTTATGTGAATAATAAAAAAAATTTTTGGTATCTACTACTACTACTTAACATTTCTAGAGCGCTACTAGGGTTACGCAGCGCTGTACAGTTTAACAAAGAAGGACAGACCCTGCTCAAAGGAGCTTACAATCTAAAGGACGAAATGTCAAGTTGGGGCAGTCTAGTAACATAATTACAAATTGTAGTTATCCTAGAATACTTGTTTCTAGTTTTCAAAACTCCTTTGGGAGATTTTATAAAATAAAGTTACTTGTGTGCCAGAGTTTCTAACATGGATCTTAAATCAGGAGAAGCTAAAGGAGGTATAGATATTTACAGCTGACTTAGGATGCTCCACCACTAACTGCCTGAGCTCCAGGAGACCAAAAAGAATTATCTTCCTTGAACAAGTCTTAGACAAGAGCACTGGCTGGGCAGAGTACTCACTGTTAGGGCTGGACAGACTTCTTTCAAACTCAAAATACTCTGCGACTCAGACTGACATCTTACTGAATGCAGAGACTCCAAACCAGTCTAGTGTTTACCCACAAGTCCTGCACAGAGCCTCTCTTATTCACAGATGCAGCCTCCTGCTGAGGGCCTGGTTGCTGTCCCTCAAAATTTGGTCCTCGTTTCACTTATGACTGCACAGCAATAAAAGGGTCCCCAAAGCCAGGCAACGTAATTGGACTCTGAAGATCCACAAACATCCAGCCAATGGAGCAAGAAGGGTTGATGGGCATCGGATTTATTTTGCGACTTCCAAGTTAGGCCTCCTAGAGTATACGGTTAATGTGCATATACACTTATTTACAAAAGCCTTTGGCAATGGTCAGTAAAGCAGAAGATTACTGTAAAATAAGGCCTTAAAAATGACAGCTGCACAGATTGCATGGTAATAGGCACTTCCATGACAAGAACATACAAGACTACAAAAAAAATAAATAAATAAAAGTTACAAAAAAGCCCAACATCATTCTTCTTAATGCAAGATGTTAGAAAGAAAAACAACACATGAGGAGAGGAAAAAAGTGCGATTCACAAAAGACCAGAAACAAAAACAGATGAAGGAAATAAGACCGTATACAGGAGGACATGAAGAGAAGTTTGAATTACACCACTATAAGCTTTGGTTGGAGCAGCTGCCAGCAAGCTGAGTAAGGTTATCACATTGGTGAGGGCGTGCATTCTGGAGTTAATTCCATGTCAAATGTAAGAGACTCAAATGGACCAGATCCTGTAGCTTCATTCCCTTCTGCGTTATGTCCAAACTGCATCAGTGAATCTAAAGTGCGAGGGGACATTGGCAAGTCAATGGTACTACTGCAGGTGGTCGGTGTTACACAGATAAACTTGGTCTTCAAATATGGAGCAGTACCTGAGTCTGAGGGTTCAGGATGTTCCTGGCTCTCTGGACGGCAGTATTTCCCAAAGGCATCCTCTTTGGGAATGTCAGGGTATAAATAGACAAGGGGTGATACCAGAATATTTGTGGCATCCATGATTTTATATCCCATGATAATTTCTGCAAAAGACATGCTGTTGAGCTGCTGTTTGGTGTATGGTTCCACAGACTGGATTTGTGTTTTTCCACTAATGTCTTTTTCCACCCACGTGAATGTGATTCCTCCCTCTTTACTGCTCTCACTAAATCGAAACAAAAATGTTCCAGGTGGCTTTGTGCTGAGGATTGCTCTCTCCCGCTCCTTGCTGATGAAACCCAGGATATACCCTTCATTCCACAGTGCTAGAATGTATTTCTTCACAAGATCAATCATGTTATCTAACCAGACCCAGAAGGAAAACCCTTTGCCAGCCATATTCTCTTTGCAAAATTTGGCCCATGTGATCTGGCATCCAGAATAGTTGACACCTGGTCCCAGAAGTTTTTCTGCTAGAGTTGTCAGCTGCTCAATACTGAGCCCTCGTTTTGTGGTGGATGAAAACTGCCAGCTCAGAACTTCTGCCACCTGATCCCATGTACCAATTGGTGGCTTTGTAAAAAAGTTCACATGCTTAGGGTTGTTCGTCAACATGTTATACCACAGGATGGAGGCCCATGCGTTTGGCATTTGACAGATGTTAGAAATCACCACAACTGGCAGGGAGTGGGTCTCCAAATCAATCCTCACCCACTCTCCTCACTTTTTGTTTTATACATTTACTGAGGCTACCATAATAGTTCTTTTAAAACGTGGTAAAGATCCTTTGCATGTACACAATTATAGACTTTTATCACACTGCTTTTTTTATTAAGGCAGAGTGCAGCCTGGATTACTACAATTGATATGACAGTGCTCCCTTATGGTTGTGCTGTGAGGCTGAGCTTTGATAAATGGTTCCTATGCATTCTCTTCCTTGGACACGTACCTCCTCTGCTTAATAATAGTATTTTCTTTTCTTCTAAAGATACTTTTAGATCATTAGATTCTTTTGTACAATGAGCTTACCTCACCACAATCAACATATATTTATGGAATAATCCTTTATTCCTATTTAATAATAAATGTGTGTATTGGACCAATTGGATAAAAGCTGGCATTTGGTGTGTACATCAGTTATTAGAATAGTTGGTTACTATTTACATCTTTATAAAACAAATTCAATCTAACTTCTCAGGGGCGGTTTTTTTCCCAGTGGATTCCGCTTAAATATTGTATCTCTTCAAAGATAAACATTGTTACTTTACATAGAGCTAATCCTAGTTGTTGGGATATGTGTCATCAATTATCAATGGGGCCCTTTTACTAAGTAGTGGTAAGCCTACTGCACGCCAATCCGGAACTACTGCAGGGTTACTGCAGGAGCCCAGCAGTAGCTCCTGCCTCTAGCATGCGCCATATCCGGTGCTACTAAAATATCTATTTTTGTAGTTCCAGAACTTGTAGTAATCGGGCAGTGACAGGTTAGTGCGGGAGCCCTTACCACCATCTCAATGGGTGACAGTAAAGGCTCCCCCTGAAATGACTGCACAGTGTTTCACTTACTGCACTCCCATTTTTTTTCCTCAAAAAAAAGATAGCCTTTTACCCGCTGTGGTAAAAGGGGGTCTCAGCACACATCAAAAATACACGACACTAGCACAGGCCCATTTTACTGCTTAGTAAAAGGGCCCCTAAGGAATCCAACATTGCTTCCTAACGGTATAAACTGTTGCAGTGATGGAAAGTTAACAATGTTGTTAGTTTGAAAGCCATATGCAAAAAAGAACTTGATGTTAAGCTGGCACCTAAACAATGGCATTCTCTATGGTTACGTTCAAACAAAGTCACTAAAGACGTATTTTCAAAGTACTTAGACTTACAAAGTTACATAGAGGGGCATAATCGAAAGGGTGTCCAGGTATGAATTAGGATGCCCTCGCGAAGTTGGCCAAAATCAGGTAGGTATAATCGAAAAATATTATGGACGTCCTTAGACATTCGATTATCGCAGTTGAAAACGGCCAAATCTGGGCCGCACAAAGTATAGTAAAAAGAATGTACCTAGTTGTTCCGCAAGTACAGTGCATGCAGTTCTGCACATCCAGGTATGGGAAATATGAGGAACATTCATAAGCGTAAAATACAGGAATCAAGGACGTGTTCCTCACAGAACTGCCGAAGGATCATGCAGGCCTACTGAATGTTCCTCATATTTCCTGTATCTGGATGTCCGGAATTACATGCACTGTACTTACGGAACATGCAGCTATATACATATTATGTATATCTGAAGAGGTTCACATTCTTCATACTGATCTATATAAGGAAAGCTCCCCATGCATCATTCAAATAAGGGCCCACACGCATGACAACCATTCATGCACGTCAGGGATGTCTATGCTTACAGCGTTCACGTGCTGACTCGTCCATTTATGGGATGGTAATCCATTTATGGACCTATGCACGAAAGCACGTCCGTCACGCATGGCCGTCCATATAAGGTGACGCCATGTTTTCCATCGGTTATTCACTGAGAAACATGGAGCTCCGTAGGGAGCTAAATTACAGTGAGGCCAAGAGCCTGCTGCTCGTGCAGCTGTGCCTGAGGCACCACCACAGGCTCTTCCTCCACCACCTGCCCCCCCCCCCCCCCCCCCAAGGATTGACTCTATTAGAGCCTGTTCTCACATCAGGGACAGGCTGGAAAGGTAATTGTTTGCTCCCCCCCCCCCCAAATGGCTATCAGGTCCCCCTCCTGTAGCTACACATATAAGAGCTCCGTCATCAATATAAGCACTAACTTGAGTCTGCATTCAAGGATAATGAGTAATATGTGTACATTCACAATCATTAATAAAATGTATGTACTAGAAAGGAAAACCATTCCCACATCCCACAATAATACATAGAAACGGTACTCTCTGTCCTCATGGCCACCTCAATGACATCACCTGTACCAGTGTAATGCCCCCCCCCCCCCCCAAAATCAGTGTTGTGCGTTTCTGCTATTTGGTTTCCAAATGAATTTGTGTGCCGAAGGCAAGAAGGGCCATCCCCTGACTCCTGCTGTACAAACTTATATCTTGTAGAAGATTCGCCATTCATAGGGACCTGGAGTCCCTCCAGCGTGTCAGGCGGAAGAGCCCTGACATAATCAGGGCAGTGCAATGGCGCCTGAGGGCTCGGCGTAAGTATTAAAAACAGGACCCCTGTACTAATTTGTAAATGTATTTATTTGATAATGCAAATGTCCTGTACAATATCAGTTTCCATGTGGCCAATAGGCAACTAGTAAGTCATAACACCTCTGTCCCAGATCAAGGTCTGAGGTTGCAGCTGCCCTCCCATGAGTGTGGCTGCAACTTCCAACAAACCTCCTATGAGATGACATGCCTCACTTCTGTATCCCCCTTTCTGGGGTGGGTGGATACTGTTTCTTGGTAGTCCTGCCTGAGGTCCTACTCTTAGTGGATGTCATTGCCTCATATTAAAGTTATGTGCTAATCCCTCTCCCCCCCCCCCCAAAAAAAAAAAAAACAATACAAAGAACAAAAACAGGCCAGCCAACCCTAGTTACAAATCATAATGCAAACATGCTGGGGACCAATGAGTATGGTCTGCCAACATATCTTGTGTGTTCTGTGTCAGACCAGCTTCCAGGGTTCCCTGTCATGTTATCTCATGCATCTCACACCCCATGGGTATAGCCCAGGGCTCACCACACCTTTCCCCATCCCCCGCCTCAGGCCAGCTACCTCCTGCACTATGCAAGCCACTTTGGATGTGCTGATCTCAACCACAATCCTTTTACATACACAGGGCGCCAGCAGCAGCAGGAGGAGGCCCCACCACCTGCAGCCCCATCCCCTTCCCCAGCCCCAGCCCCGCGCCTCTTGCAGCAGCTGGTAGATGGGCAGAACCAGTTGCTGCAGGAGGTCGCAGCCATAAGGCAGGGTAATGAGCATCTCCACAGGCCACTGAGGGTGCTTGTGGTGCTGCTCATTACCCTGCTACAAAGGGCATTTCAAAGAGGGCGTGGCCACCCTTGAAAGACTTTGGGGGGTGGGGGGAATTTGTATACAGTTTTGGTTAAATATAAGTTTTATATATTTCATATAACGGTGTGTGTGTCTCTACCTTGTGCATTACATATTATCAAATGCTGGTGTTGATGTGAGAGGAGGCAGCAATATGGATTGCATGACATGTGAACTGTGAAAGAGAAAATTTGGTACATATCTGTGATAAGTGTGGCCATACAGAAGGCCACTTGGTCATTCCTACCTGCATGGCTGTATGTGTGTGTGTGTGGGGGGGGGGGGGAGGCCGGGGGGCCATTTCTGTTGAACAGAAATGGCCACCCAGCCTCTCTCCCCCCCTTACCATAGAGCCCCACAGCACAGAGTGGTGTAAATAATAGATTTGTTGTCTAGCATTAGTGATCTGCCAAGTAGAAACTTGCAGATAACCCTAGTGTTTATAGTGAAGTCTGTAATTAGGCTATGACACGGTTCCCAGAGAAGGCCGCACTATTCTTTCCTCTGATCCTTCCACTTGCTATAAGAAATATAATAGTTTGGACAGGTGAGGCAATAGGGTTTCTACATCCTTACGCCCACCCCGAGTCACAGTTTATAAGCCACCCCCAGGATCTGGGGTGACAGAGAAAACAAAGGCCAGGTTTCTTAGAGGAGGAAAGGTCTTTATTACTTACCACTCTTTGGATGATAACAAAGCAATATGGCAATATAGCAGTTAGGCAAAGTAATTAGAGTGATAATTATCCAATGAAGCAATTAGACAGACCAATTAGACAATTATTTAATTACAGATAGCTACAGAGGCTTATGCTCTGTTGATCATCTGACCCCTCCAGACTAATACAGTATCACAGTGACTTTATATACACTGGACTGAGCAGCAATACCCCCTCCCAACTTGCAAGTTCAGCAAAATCATGTGTTATTCAGAGGCAGATGCACAAAGCAAACGTTAAAAAATCTAAATCGTTAAAAGTCCCTAACGATTTTTAAAAAAATGAAGAATGCACCAAAAAAACAAGTTACACATGCTCGGATCGGTATTGAAAAGTACAATGTATCAAAGAATCGTAATCGACGTTGGTAACCGGCCCCTAAAACATTCGCAGAGTAGCCAAGCATTGTTAGCTGCTCTGTGCATGCCACAAACAGTCAAAACACAAGCACGTGGCTCCCAAATCAAAACAAAAATAAAAAAAGGGTCAGGAGGGGGCAAAGGCGTTCGTGAGGAGCGTCCTGTATGGCTGTCCTTGCCCCCCCCCACCCCCTGCCCGAGGTCGCCGTTTCCCCCTGCATTATAAATAAAAAAGCAAAACATATCTTTAGCACCTCCTGCCCCCCTTCCTTCCTCACTACTCTGTCTCCCCTCAGCTCCGCCTCCCGACATCCTCCGCCCTGTGCCCCGCCCCCTCTTGGGGTCGTCGCCGCCATTCCCCCCTCCACCGGGCCCCCTCCCTCTTACCGGGCCCATGCAGCGCCTCTCTCCTCTGTCCGAAGGCGCTGCACGGGCAAGAAGAAAAGCTGATGCCTGTCTTCGCCCAGCTTCGGTCGCGTGTCTCTCTCCTCCTGGGCCCGCCCCCGTCTGATGTCAGTAAAAGGTTACTGACATCAGACAGGGGCGGGCCCAGGAGGAGAGAGACGCGCGACCGAAGCTGGGGAAGACAGGCATCAGCTTTTCTTCTTGCCCGTGCAGCGTCTTCGGACAGAGGAGAGAGGCGCTGCACGGGCCTGGTAAGAGGGAGGGGGCCCAGTGGAGGGGGGGAATGGTGGCGACCCCAAGAGCGGGCTGGGCACAGGGCAGAGGATGTCGGGAGGCGGAACTGAGGAGAGACAGAGTAGTGAGGATGGGAGGGGGGCCGGGGCTGCTAAAGGTATGTTTTGCTTTTTTATTTATAATGCAGGGGGGGGGGGGGGGAAACAGCGACCTCGGGCAGGGGGGGGCAAGGACGGCCATACAGGACGCTCCTCACGAGCGCCTTTGCCCCCTCCCGATTCTTTTTCTGATTTTTGTTGGGTAAGGCTCAAACATGCTCTGGATACGCAAACACTACATTGATGTAGTTTATGACACGTTTTCTTTAAGCTTAAACACAGCTCTTTTGGACATATGTAATGCTACGTCCTTTTGACCAATCACAGTGTTTTTAGCTCTGCTAATGCGCTGGGATTGGCTCACAGTTTGTTTGTTTTTCACTTTACGATTTTTCCTGGCACAGAGCTGTCCTAACGAGAGGTACAGACCTCTCGTTAGATTTCCTGCCTTTTTCCTGCGTAAAGGCAATCGGAAAAGGTTAGTGCATCTCGTTTCAATGGGGTTTGTACACAAATTGCTCATCTGCATTCCGTTTTCATTAGCTGCTAGCTTCCTCTGTAAAAGCCCTTTGATGCATGCAACGGATCAACATTTCCTCTTTGGAGGGTCGTTAAATGCTCATTAAGGTTTAGTGCATCTGCCTCTCAGACAATTAGGTAATTACAGATAGCTACAAAGGCTTTTGCTCTGTTGATCATCTGACCCCTCCAGACTAATACAGTATCACAGTGGCTTTATATACACTGAACTGAGCAGCAATCCCCCCTCCCAACTTGCAAGTTCAGCAAAATCATGTATTACATCAGCTGATTTCTGTGTCACTCTATTGTTTACATAAGATGGCACCTACTATCTCAATGTTTATGAAATTCAGCATCTTAAAATAGGTTCAAGTTTTCTTTTACAGAGGGTTATAGATGCCATTTTGTTACAGGAACTTTCTAGTACCCAGGGCTTATCAAAGTGTTATCTAGATCCTCAACACTTCTCCATGTTCAAACCTTGTGGAGTAGTCTCAGTAGCACTGACTCTGTCAGGGAGGGTGGAATAATGCTCTTAAGAGTCAGAGTGACCTTGGATACACAGCTTTTCACAGCTCTCAGCAAAATTGCTGCTGTATTACACAGAATGCTGAAGTCAAGGTTTTCAGAAAGATTCAGCCCTTAACAAAAGTTTAGAAAAGTGTGAGCCTTATAACTATGGAGTTCATAAGTCATAAATGACCTGTCAGTGATCAGAAAAGAGCACATCAGTTCACTAGATAGCGCATAGGTGATGTTTGCTCTCTGATCACAAGACACCCTTACCCACAACCACACCACATTGGTGGGGGCCATGAAGGAGCTACAAACAGCTGGGTCATCTTTTCACATTCAATGCATCAGCAATGGTATATAGTGCTAAGGAAAAAAGGGAAAACAATGGTAAAAGCAATAGATAGATGGTTACTTCAGCACAATTGCAATATAATACAATAGGTACAGAAGGGCACAGGCTAGGGGACATAAATAAATATGTTTTTAATTATTTTGATTGTGCTCACACCTTTTTCAGTAGTAGCTCAAGGTGAGTTACATTCAGGTATTCTGGCTATTTCTTGGTCCCAGGAGGGCTCTAAGTTTGTACCTGAGGCAATGGAGGGTTAAGTGACTTGCCCAAGATCACAAAGAGCAGCAGTGGATTTGAACTGGCAACCTTTGGATTGCAAGACTGGTGCTCTAACCACTAGGCCACTGCAGCCATCAGGCTGTAGCCACCTGCAAGTAATTTGGATTAGGATCTGTAACCACAAACCCTCTCCCTCACCATGACTTAAGGGCTCAGTAGGCAGTACCTGTGGCCACCTTGAAACTAGTTTGCAGGCTAGATTTTAGAAATGTTGTTCCATAACTATGGAGAATTGTAGGACTGTGTTCAATAATGTGGTAAAGACATTCATTGCATATATTATTCCCCCCTCCCCCTCCCAGCAACCTTGAGAATGGGTGGGCACTTCATAAATGGGGACTGGGGTTCACCACATAAAGAAGGATGGAACCTACCGGGAAGCGGTACAGCAGCTCCAACAGCTGGAGCACAGCATTGAGGATGTACGGCAAAACCACACAGTACAGCCCTGATGGCCTCCAACCATCACTGCTCCAACCACTTCACAGCAACCTGGTGAAAATAGAGGTAAGAGTTGAATGCAGAGTACATACAGTGAATGGAGAGTCCTTGATCATGAGCAGAAAGAAAAGAGGTGGCTGAGAAGTATGAGCTTACCTTGAACTTGTGTTTGAAGATTGTGTACATGATTGGTATGCCTTCTATCTCCTGGACCAATAGCTCGATTTCCAGATCAGTGAAATGACCCTTACCGGTGGGTGCTTGCTTTGGTGCCATTGTACCAATCTCTTCGCTCCCACAGATTGGCTGCTACAACCAGGCAAAGAGAATGGGAGACAGTAAGGGAGCGGCTCAAGGGATGTGGAAGACTGCAAACGGAAGTAGTGCCGGCTGAGGGCAACCAAAAATAACCCCAAAAATAAACAGGTGTACAAAAGCATACAGTGGCAAAAACAAAGGTTACTATAAGTGAAGCTGAAACGCTTTGAAATACCACCCCATAATGTAAAGAAAAAACGCAAAGGTGCAAGCACAGAGAATGCCGTTTTAAAGGGCCATCAATTAAGGGAATGCAGCTGGGGACACCCATACTTCACCCATAATCGAAATCACGCTGGCCAAATCACTAGAGCAGCTGGGGACGTTTAGGGATTTTGTGCATAATTGAAATTCGTCCGCCCATCTCAGGCCCGCCTATCCCGTTCCTACATGGGCGTCCCTGGCGAGTATTTAGGCGCCTCTCTCTGTATTTTCGAATCGCATTGGTACATTGGCACCAAGGCAGCCCCTGACCCGCAAGGGTAATTTCAGTGATCCGGAAATCGAGCTACTGGTGCAGGAGATTGAGAGAAGACACAGCAATCTCTTCGCTCCCGCAGGCCAGAGGCTGACTGCCAGGGTTGCCAGATGGCAAAAAACTTTCTAGCCCAATTTGTGGCCAAAAGGAGCCCAACATTAATATTCATGCGGAATCGTGAATATTCATGAAAAATCGTGAATATTAATGAGGAAATTATGAATATTAATGAGGAACTTGATATATTTCAAATTACATTTCTATTTGAGTAGATTTTAAAATTAATTTAAGCAAGCACTTAGCTTAAGTATCAAGATCCTGACAGGAAATGCTGAGGCAACAGGAACAGGATGGCGACTGAAGCAGCAACAGAGCACCTGAAAAAAAACAGAAGCAGAGCACCTGAAAACAGAAGCAGCAATGCTGAGGTAGGCCCAGGCCAGGAACAGAACACTGAGGCAGGCCCAGGAAACAAGGTACACACTGAGGCCTGCCCCAGGGTTCCTGGAACTGCCCCGGTGTTACTGCTCCTGCCCAGGAATAGGAACAGGAACACCACCATCGTCCATCACCAAGGCAGGAACAGGCACAGGAACACTGAAAGAGAAAAAGAAAAGAAACAGATTAGGATGGAACAGTTAGAAGTACACTGAATGAAACAGATGAAAATGAAACTGGCACAGACAGGAATGCTGAACTCTCCAGTCCTAGCTCCCGAGGCAGGCACAGGAACGCTGAACACCAACGCAGACAGAGGCAGCCAGGCACAGGAAATTGGACTGAAAAGGAAACGAGGGAATAAAGCATGACTGTCTCACCCAATGCTCAGGTTACTGTGTGACACCCACCCCCTCCAAGAAGAGGACTCACCGGGCTCTTAGGGCCTTGGGACCGTATACTGCAGGAACACTGGAAACTCCGCTGCAGGCACACTTGGGGCTCTCCCACGCTGGACTCTGGAGCACGCAGGAAAGCTGAAGAGGCTGCAAAAGAGGGAGAGAATCAAGGATGAGTGAGCGACCTGCCTTGCTTACACAGAGACCTCCATCGCCCCACTTAGGAGATTGAAGAAGGAAAGTAAGAACTCACCAGGCGATGAATCAGCCAGGTGTCACAGGAACACTACTACTACTTAACATTTCTAAAGGCGCAAGTTCCCCTTCTGACTCGATGGACGCAGCCAGGCATAGGAACCCCCCCTGACTCGTTTCACACGGACAGGCAAAGGAACCCTCTCTGACTCGTTCGATGCAGACAGGCACAGAAACCCCCCGGCTCTCTTTGACGCAGCCAGGCACAGGAACTCGGACTGAAAAGGAAACAAGAGGGAATAAAGCATGACTGTCTCACCCAATGCTCAGGTTACTATGTGACACCCACCCCCTCCAAGAAGAGGACTCACCGGGCTCTTAGGGCCTTGGGACCGTATACTGCAGGAACACTGGAAACTCCGCTGCAGGCACACTTGGGGCTCTCCCACTCTGGACTCTGGAGCAGGAAAGCTGTAGAGGCTGCAAGAGAGGGAGAGAATCAAGGATGAGTGAGCGACCTCCCTTGCTTACACAGAGACCTCCATCGCCCCACTTAGGAGACTGAAGAAGGAAAGTAAGAACTCACCAGGCGATGAATCAGCCAGGTGTCACAGGAACACTGAGGCGTAGCAAGCAAGGCGCAAGAACCCCTTCTGACTCGATGGACACAGCCAGGCATAGGAACCCCCCCCCCCCCCCCGACTCGTTTCACACAGACAGGCAAAGGAACCCTCTCTGACTCGTTCGACGCAGACAGGCACAGAAACCCCCCGGCTCGCTTTGACGCAGCCAGGCACAGGAACTCGGACTGAAAAGGAAACGAGGGAATAAAGCATGACTGTCTCACCCAATGCTCAGGTTACTGTGCGACACCCACCCCCTCCAAGAAGAGGACTCACCGGGCTCTTAGGGCCTTGGGACCGTATACTGCAGGAACACTGGAAACTCCGCTGCAGGCACACTTGGGGCTCTCCCACGCTGGACTCTGGGGCAGGAAAGCTGTAGAGGCTGCAAAAGAGGGAGAGAATCAAGGATGAGTGAGCGACCTCCCTTGCTTACACAGAGACCTCCATCGCCCCACTTAGGAGACTGAAGAAGGAAAGTAAGAACTCACCAGGCGATGAATCAGCCAGGTGTCACAGGAACACTGAGGCGTAGCAATCAAGGCGCAAGAACCCCTTCTGACTCGTTTGACGCAGCCAGGCACAGGAACTCGGACTGAAAAGGAAACAAGAGGGAATAAAGCATGACTGTCTCACCCAATGCTCAGGTTACTATCTGACACACACCCCCTCCAAGAAGAGGACTCACCGGGCTCTTACGGCCTGGAAACTCTACTGCAGGAAGGTGCACAATCGTCATCGTCGGGTATCAATATCACGTCATCCTCCTCTTCCTCCTGGGTCTGGCTTGTACTCTCATAGATATCAGACTTGAATAAACTCAGCATCTGATCTGTAGGAACAAACTCATGGCAGCATATGCCTTTATGCCCCATGTAGCTACGAATACACAACAAGGCTTCCAGAGTGCCTTGTCGCATCCTGTTTCTTAGTTTTGTCTTGATCAGATCCATCTGAGAAAAGGTTCTTTCCACAGCTACATTGCTGAAAAGCAAAGCCAACATACATAGGGCAAAATTCCCTAGCAGGAGGAAGTCATGATCTCCTGTAGCATCTGTGTGATTTGCTACAGTCACCCAAAACTGCTCGATCTCATTGTCACTGTAGGTTGGCCATAACACTGTGCTGATCCGCAGCCACTGTTGCTCCAGATCTCCAATACTACCGTTATACAGAGGTAGAAATGACAACTTCGACAGCTGTGGTTTCAGGGCTCCAAGGACAACAGATGGAGAAAGATCTGACAGAGACTGTAGCAGGTGGACATTTGACGGTAGCCTCTTACGCATTTCCCTCAGCAGTTCAAATAGGTAATCTCTACAGCGTTCTTTATTGTGTTCTGCAGATGTGGGTTCAAGTCCAGAGTCATGCAGCGCCAACTGGAATTCGATACCAAAGTTCATCGCTGCCAGCGGTAGATGCTTAGACCTGTCTTCCAAATCATACATGATAGTTGAGCCCCACGATGTTAATGTGATCGGTCGCACAAGTCGCAGCAGCATGGTGTGATACAATGTCATCAGGTCGTCGAGCAAACGGACAGGGCTGGCTTTATCAGACTGAAACAGCTTGTTCACTCGGTTGAGTTCCTGCAGTATGAGCCTCAAAAATATCAAGTACAGCTTGTTTTGTGGTGTGTTGTACAGCTGGTCAGCGGTGTAGCTGCGTGTCTCATCCTTCGCTACCTGGAAGTGAAGCTTCAGTTCATCATATTGGTCAAGCACACGCTGAACACAAGCAGCTATGGACAGCCAGCGAGTGTCTGACAACCTCAGGATGTTTAGTGGTTCTTGACCAACATTAATGCATTGATATACAGTGGGGGAAATAAGTATTTGATCCCTTGCTGATTTTGTAAGTTTGCCCACTGACAAAGACATGAGCAGCCCATAATTGAAGGGTAGGTTATTGGTAACAGTGAGAGATAGCACATCACAAATTAAATCCGGAAAATCACATTGTGGAAAGTATATGAATTTATTTGCATTCTGCAGAGGGAAATAAGTATTTGATCCCTCTGGCAAACAAGACCTAATACTTGGTGGCAAAACCCTTGTTGGCAAGCACAGCGGTCAGACGTCTTCTGTAGTTGATGATGAGGTTTGCACACATGTCAGGAGGAAGTTTGGTCCACTCCTCTTTGCAGATCATCTCTAAATCATTAAGAGTTCTGGGCTGTCGCTTGGCAACTCGCAGCTTCAGCTCCCTCCATAAGTTTTCAATGGGATTAAGGTCTGGTGACTGGCTAGGCCACTCCATGACCCTAATGTGCTTCTTCCTGAGCCACTCCTTTGTTGCCTTGGCTGTATGTTTTGGGTCATTGTCGTGCTGGAAGACCCAGCCACGACCCATTTTTAAGGCCCTGGCGGAGGGAAGGAGGTTGTCACTCAGAATTGTACGGTACATGGCCCCATCCATTCTCCCATTGATGCGATGAAGTAGTCCTGTGCCCTTAGCAGAGAAACACCCCCAAAACATAACATTTCCACCTCCATGCTTGACAGTGGGGACGGTGTTCTTTGGGTCATAGGCAGCATTTCTCTTCCTCCAAACACGGCGAGTTGAGTTCATGCCAAAGAGCTCAATTTTTGTCTCATCTGACCACAGCACCTTCTCCCAATCACTCTCGGCATCATCCAGGTGTTCACTGGCAAACTTCAGACGGGCCGTCACATGTGCCTTCCGGAGCAGGGGGACCTTGCGGGCACTGCAGGATTGCAATCCGTTATGTCGTAATGTGTTACCAATGGTTTTCGTGGTGACAGTGGTCCCAGCTGCCTTGAGATCATTGAAAAGTTCCCCCCTTGTAGTTGTAGGCTGATTTCTAACCTTCCTCATGATCAAGGATACCCCACGAGGTGAGATTTTGCGTGGAGCCCCAGATCTTTGTCGATTGACAGTCATTTTGTACTTCTTCCATTTTCTTACTATGGCACCAACAGTTGTCTCCTTCTCGCCCAGCGTCTTACTGATGGTTTTGTAGCCCATTCCAGCCTTGTGCAGGTGTATGATCTTGTCCCTGACATCCTTAGACAGCTCCTTGCTCTTGGCCATTTTGTAGAGGTTAGAGTCTGACTGATTCACTGAGTCTGTGGACAGGTGTCTTTCATACAGGTGACCATTGCCGACAGCTGTCTGTCATGCAGGTAACGAGTTGATTTGGAGCATCTACCTGGTCTGTAGGGGCCAGATCTCTTACTGGTTGGTGGGGGATCAAATACTTATTTCCCTCTGCAGAATGCAAATAAATTCATATACTTTCCACAATGTGATTTTCCGGATTTAATTTGTGATGTGCTATCTCTCACTGTTACCAATAACCTACCCTTCAATTATGGGCTGCTCATGTCTTTGTCAGTGGGCAAACTTACAAAATCAGCAAGGGATCAAATACTTATTTCCCCCACTGTATCTGTTTGTATTTCTGCTGGCGAACAGTACTATGGCAGAACCAGTTATAGGTCTCAGCAACCATGAATTCAATGTTCTTTGGCAGCACCATCAGCGCATGTGATGAGCTCAGCTGAATTGAATGGCAAATACACTTGATATGTACAATGTTGGGGCACACTTCACGGAACCTTGTTATTACTGAATTATTTCTGCCACACATGGTGCTACAGCCATCGGTTGCTGAGCCAATGCATTTGTCTATTTGAAGATGATTTGCTGTAAGAAAATTGGTTATGGCACTGAATATTCCTTCTGCAGTACCAGTCTCAAGGGCTAATATTCCTAGAAATGCGGTGGTAATACACTTCAAGGAAGTACTGTAGTAGCGCACCATCACACACAGCTGCTTCTCTAGGCCAATATCCGTGCTTTCATCGATGATCAAGGAATAAGACGCGTCATTTGT
The DNA here is from genome assembly GCF_901765095.1 of Microcaecilia unicolor. NCBI lineage: Eukaryota > Metazoa > Chordata > Amphibia > Gymnophiona > Siphonopidae > Microcaecilia > Microcaecilia unicolor. The sequence continues at coordinate 222,612 of NW_021963060.1, read as the reverse complement.
GCCCAGGTCCGAAATTAATTCTTGATGGAGTGCAGGGCCAAGTACATTCTTGATCAGTGCAGAACATTTTGTGCGGTGTATAACTATGTCTTTGCCCGAAATGGCTTTGACAACCTGGCCTAGGTGATCGATCGTTGCAAAACTGGAATGGCACGCAACGTGTGCCGCCAACTTCAGCTCCGCTATCTTGGTCGATTTGTCAATAGTGGTAGACTGGCAGCCCATATCAAATAAAGTCCTAGCACTTGAAAACGGCGCTGCATTCCTCTTATGTTTGGCTGTATTGGCATGGTTAACTAAGTCAGCATGATGTGCACGTATCTCAGTTTTGCAAAAACGACAATATGCTTTGTTGTCGTCTCCTGGCACACTCCTTATCCAGTCTTTTAAGAGTGCCTCTTTCTCCCAGCTCTTGCAGTACTTCTTTGTATATGTTGCCCACTTTCCCATGATGATATTATGAATCGGAACAGTCGGGAAGTAGCAAACGATCAGGACTGTCTTTTTGTCTATATGGTGTACAGCGCTGCGTATGACTTGTAGCGCTATAGAAATGATAAGTAGTAGTAGAAAACAAGCTGTAGTAAAGAAATACAGATTTGTTAACCATGTGAACCACAAATATATGCAATAAAGTGCCATACATAACTCCTTCCCCTCCCCTTTTACATTAGCAATCTTATGCAGATGCATGCCTATCAAACATAAACGGCGAGTGACTGACTCACTCGCAAATGCGCAGTAGAGACTTCCCTCTCTGTCCCGCCCCCGCGTCAATACATGATGACAGGGGGCGGGACAGAGAGGGAAACTGCGCCGCCGAGGTTGCTACCGCTCCCCCCCCACTCGGAGTCGCCGCCGCCGCTCCTCCACCCGGCCCAGGCCCTCTCTTCCCTTCTGAACTTACACATCCATTCGCCGAACGCAGCAACGCACAGCTGAGATGCCCCTTCCTTCTCTGCCTGTGTCCCGCCCTCGCTGACGTAACGTCACAGGAGGGTGGGCCCACAGGCAGAGAAGGAAGGGCCCACGGCAGCTGAGCTGATGTGCGTTGCTGTGTTCAGCAAATGGATGTGTAAGTTCAGAAGCGAAGAGAGGGCCCGGGCCAGGTGGAGGGGTGGCGGCGGCGACTCCGAGGGGGGGGAGCGGTGGCAACCTCGTGGGGGGGGAGGGGAAGGAAAACCCCCAATACCAGCCCATTTTTACGGGCTCAACGGCTAGTATAGCAATAAGACAGTATATGACAATCTCTCTTAATGTAATGCATCTTCATTGTGGATATTCTGAAAGCCCAACTGGTTGGGTGTGCCCAGCTCAGTGTACCCCCTGTAATCCTCCTGAGTATATTTATTTTAGAAAAAGGGAACACACTTTACAAATAACACGTCAGCAAAAGGCTCTCTTAATAGCTAGTCCTTATGAGGACAGGCCCTAGAGCACCTAAATAACCTGCTATTATGAAACTTCATGTGCAGTACATCTTGCCTTTTCCTTTCCAATGTAGCATTTCATCCTCTCCCTCCGCTTCTTCTATCCATGCCCATTTCCATTACCCTCCCCCTCCCTTCTATACATGTGCATTTCCCCCTCTTGGTCTCCCCCTGCCCAATATCATGCACCTCTGCTGTCCCTCTTTGCTCCTGATGCAGGTTGAAATACTGTAATTGTCCCTAATCGTAATCTTAAGCAGCATCATTATAATTAGCATCAAATAACATATATATCCAGCAGCATAATCACCACAATATGAATATAATCAACATCTGCATCATAATCAAACCTGCAGCATTATCATATATATAATCAAACCAGCAGCAAGAACAAAAACAAGTTCAAAGCAAATGCCCCCTGTGTATTACTTGGTAGCAATAAAGTAATATTCACATTGCGAGAGGCCTGAACCAACAGCTGCTTTCCACTAAACATATGAAGGAATTTGGAAGCCCTTCCCTCATTCAATTTGAACCTGTAGAATAGAGATAAAAAAAAAGGGAAGTGCATTTTTACAATATACAAGCAGCCAGTGGCGTACCAAGGGGGGGGGCAGTCCGCCCTGGATGCACGCTGCTGGTGGGGGGGGGGGGTGCCACGCGCCGGTCAGCTTTGTTGGTTTCCATGCTCCCTTTGCCCCGGAACAGGTTACTTTCTGTTCCGGGGCAGAGGGAGCATGGAAACCAACGAAGCTGACCGGCACGCGGCACCCCCCCCCCCCCCAGCAGCGTGCGTCTGGGGGAAGGGGGGTTCTTTCGCTGGGGTGGGGGGTGTCCGTTCGCCGGGGGGGCGGGGCGCATCGGCGATCCGCCCCGGGTGTCAGCCACCCTAGGAACGCCACTGCAAGCAGCACTGCAAATTGCAATCCACAAAACAAAATGAGCAAGATCCCACACATACATGCCATCTTTTATTTTGATCTAGGCACAGGAAAAAAGGTTTAAAATGCACCCAGGTTTCAACTTCATTCATGTTTAATATGTGATATAAATGTTATACGCCAATACATGAGCACATGATTCTCATAACATGCCTGTTTTAGTGTCCCTTTTATCAGGAGAAAACAAGAAAATTCACATGCTAGGCTAGGGTGTCCCCCCTATTAAACCAGCCAAATCATCACGGACGTACATAAATCTGCACTACCCAAGTTGCAAAGGACTCAAATACAAAACAACCAACGCATCCAGTTTTTCCTACATGGGCACACAACTGTGGAACACATTACCAAAAGCCTTGAAAACTATGAATAGCCACCTAAACTTCCAGAAAACACTGAAAACCAACCTGTTTAAAAAGGCATACCTAGCCAACCCAACATAAATGCCCAAACTATGCAACACAAGAAACTAAGTACAGTATGGACATAACACAACTCTCCCATGACATGATCCCTTACCGTACCACAACATCACTCTTTATTTGTTTACACCAGAGTCTGCAAACGCTACCCCGGAACTATGTAAGCCACATTGAGCCTACAAGTAGGTGGGAAAATGTGGGATACAAATGTAATTAAAATAAATATAAATATTTTGTTTCATGAAAAATGCAGATTTGTGTCCCTAGTCATGCATCTAATCTAAAGGTTATATAATCATTTCAAGACAGCCAGTGAATGGTTTTACTTATTAGTAGAACATAACCACAGAGGCATCATAGGGCTGCAATTTCAGCTAAGAAACAGGTTATAACTTATTTTGAGTTAGTCTTCAGTGGGCCAAACTTGCTTTCATTGTGCCATCACCATCCAGCTGGATAGGCAGTGTCTTAAAAGATGGAGGATAAAGGTATATTTGTTGTACATTTTTTTTGTCCCACATTATCTCAAGCAAACTCAGGTTCAATGTGGCTTACATTTGAAAATACAGTAAGACAGAATAACAGAATTCAGTTATTTTATCATGGCAGCAAGTACATGGATATGTCAAAACATTTAACAAAAGATGAGATTATTACCACATATGCCCAGATGGTCATTTAAAAGTCTGCCCTTTAATGTGTAGAACAAATTAGTAGTACTGTAACCGATGATACCAATACTCCTCTGTGTACATCACAAGCCAGCAATGCATGTTTGAAAATATAAGCTGCGGAAGAAATAAAAATGGGTGCGGGATCCAGGAGGTCCAGCCACCACCGTGGTGACTTGGAGAGTATGGGAGGGGGTCAGGGGGAGAGGGTGGGAGGGTCCAGCAGTAAGTTGGGAGGACTAGGGAGTGGATCCAGAGAGTATGGGAGGGGAGAAGTAAGGGAGGGGGTCAGGAGGAGAGGGTGGGAGGGTCCAGCAGCGAGTCGGGACTAGGGAGAAGAGGGGGTGGGTCCAGACAGTATGGGAGGGGGTCAGGGGGAGAGGGTGGGAGGGTCCAGCAGCAAGTTGGGAGGACTAGGGAGAGGAGGGGGTCAGGGGGAGAGGGTGGGAGGGTCCAGCAGCGAGTTGGGACTAGGGAGAAGAGGGGTGGGTCCAGAGAGTATGGGAGGGGGTCAGGGGGAGAGGGTCCAGCAGCGAGTCGGGACTAGGGAGAAGAGGGGGTGGGCCCAGAGAGTATGGGAGGGGAGAAGTATGGGAGGGGGTCAGGGGGAGAGGGTGGGAGGGTCCAGCAGCGAGTCGGGACTAGGGAGAAGAGGGGGTGGGTCCAGAGAGTATGGGAGGGGGTCAGGGGGAACGGTGGGAGGATCCAGCAGCAAGTTGGAAGGAGTAGGGAGAGGAGGGGGTGGATCCAGAGAGTATGGGAGGGGGTCAGGGGGAGAGGGTGGGAGGGTCCAGTAGCAAGTCGGGACTAGGGAGAGGAGGGGGTGGATCCAGAGAGTATGGGAGGGGGTCAGGGGGAGAGGGTGGGAGGGTCCAGTAGCAAGTCGGGACTAGGGAGAGGAGGGGGTGGATCCAGAGAGTATGGGAGGGGGTCAGGGGGAGAGGGTGGGAGGGTCCAGCAGCGAGTTGGGACTAGGGAGAGGAGGGGGTGGATCCAGAGAGTATGGGAGGGGGTCAGGGGGAGAGGGTGGGAGGGTCCAGCAGCAAGTCGGGACTAGGGAGAGGAGGGGGTGGATCCAGAGAGTATGGGAGGGGGTCAGGGTGGGAGGGTCCAGCAGCGAGTCGGGACTAGGGAGAAGAGGGGGTGAGTCCAGAGAGTATGGGAGGGGAGAAGTATGGGAGGGGGTCAGGGGGAGAGGGTGGGAGGGTCCAGCAGCGAGTCGGGATTAGGGAGAGGAGGGGTGGATCCAGAGAGTATGGGAGGGGGTCAGGGGGAGAGGGTGGGAGGGTCCAGCAGCGAGTCGGGACTAGGGAGATGAGGGGGTGGGTCCAGAGAGTATGGGAAGGGGTCAGGGGAGAGGATGGGGGGGTCCAGCAGAGAGTCGGGACTAGGGAAAGGGGGGGAGTGGGTGCGGGGTCCAGGAGGATTTGCATGCAGTGGGGACTGGAGTAGCAGCAAGGTTTGCTTTGCTTGCTTGTTAAATAGTAGTAGTAGTTGCTTTGTTTTGAGTGTACTGCTGTAGCAGCAGTACACTCAAAACAAAGCAACAGTGTAGATGAACTGGTGGTGGCTTCAAATTGCTGACGTCACGTACATAACCCCGCCCTCCCTGTCGGATCCGGAAATAAGTGAATGTGAGTGAGTCCTCTGAGTCGGTCGGAGACGACGGTCTCGGGGACGGGACGGAGTCGGAACTTGGAAGAGAGGTTAGAGAAGTGAAGATGAAGGTAAGAAGAGAAAGAGTAGAAGACGGACGATGGACGGACAGTACGGGAGAGCCCTCTAGGAGGCCGGAGACTCAGTATGGGAGGGGAAAGAGGGTGGGGGCTTGCTGGGGGCCCACAACCACATGGCATCTCAGGGGGTGGGGTCTGGCTGGGGGACTCGGAGGTGGTGGGTGGGTGGGTGTCTGGGGGATCTGAGGTCCAGCGCGACTCAGAGTAATGGGGTGAGAGCTGGCTGGGGGGGGGGGGGGGGTTCATGTCCTCTTCGCGATTCTGGGTGGGTGAGGGCGGGGGGTCCGGACCGGGATGGCTCCGGGATCCAGGCTGGTGTGAATGATGGAGGGGAGGGCGCCAGGGCGGGGGGGGATGGGGAATTTGGGGGATCATCATCAGAAAGAATCCAGTCCAGATCTCCGGTCACGGACTTGTCTTGGAGTCGGAGGGGACTCAGGGGAGGACTGGAGGAGAGGAGACTGAGGACTCAAGGAGGACAGTAGGTGGCGGGACGGTCGGTGTCGGCGCGCAGCTACGGCGAGTGAGTGTCCTTCTGGAGGATCGGTGAGGGGGTCCGGACCGGCGGGAGGGCTCCGGGCAGGGTCCAGGCTGGTGTGAGGGAGAGCGGGCAGGGCGGGGGGAATTTGGGGGATCAGATCCTCGCTCGGAGGACAACAGCAGGGCAGCGGCGCCGAGGCGACTCGAGTCGGGGGGAGGGGGTGTCCAGCCGCCGCCACCGCGAGTGGTGATTCGGGGGTCCAGGGGGCGGCTGCGGTGGGGGTTTAAATTTCACTAAGTTGAAAGATCCTCATTCCTCGCTCGGAGGACAACAGCAGGGCAGCGGCGCCGAGGCGACTCGGGGGGGGGAGGGGGTGTCCAGCCGCCGCCGCGAGTGGCAACTCGGGGGTCCAGACCAGGGGGCGGCTGCGGCGGGGGTTTAAAGTTCACTAACTTGAAAAAAAGTTCTCTTACGCGATTTTGTAGTTGTAGTACAGTGCTGCAGGCACTGGCAGGCTGCAGCGTTTTTTTTCTTTCTTGTCTCTCAAACCAATCACGGACGGCGAGCGGACAAGTCACTGACAAGTCTGCTCTCTCACAGTCCAGTCGGCGATGGGGGCGGGGCGCGCCTGGCTCGGCATTTAATACAGTTGCTCAACCCGCCTCCGCGGGGCTTCTATTAGTCCATTTAGTCTGGTTACCATGGTACCGCATGTGAAACTGGCCAATCAGCGGCCGCGCGAAAACCGCCCAATAAACCGCACCCCGCATCATTCAAAAATTTCTCGCATCCTTCGCTTTAAAATTGCCCACCTGGCAACACTGCTGACTGCTACTACAAAGCAGCGAGAATGGGAGCAGTAAGAGACCGGGTGAATGCAGTCTTCCATTGTGGCAGAGACATGGAAGACTGCAAACGCAAGTGGCGCAAGCTGAGGCTTGATGTGAGAAGGAAGGCTGGTGCCAACCCCCCAAGCAGATGACACCGCTAACCTCACCCCCTTGGAGCACATGATTCACGGCCTCTTACCCCAGGAGGGGATCCTTGGGTCTCTTGACACCTCAACACAGCCTGAGGGCTCAGGTAGGTTGACCATTATGAAGCTGGGGTATCTGTTGTGCTGCACTACACTCTGTTACACAAGTGGGGGACAGGAGGAGGGAGGTGGGGGAAGAGTTTCAGCAATGTCTTGTGAAGATGAGGCTTCTGCTCCCACTCTCCAGCAGGCCTCACTGGTCTGTGGCCTCTGAACAGGACTCCAAACAGTCTCTTCCCAGCATCCTGAGCAATCCAACCTCAAGCTCCTGGGCCCCTTTCTCACTCAGAGTGAGCTGGTTCTCAGTATGCAAATTGTAAGCAGGTTAGCTTGTTATCCTTTCACGCTCAGGGTGACCTGGTTCTCCAGAGGCAAAATTAAACAGGTCTTACCAACAGCATATTCAGGCAATTCTTTATTCCAGCCCCTGGGCACAGTTCTTCTAGCTTAAATACTTTATACATTTACATATCTTCACACTGAGCCTCCCCACACAGATTCCTGGGCTCAGCATTAACCTCAATACTTTGGGGATTTCTAACCCCAGGCTTTGCAGCCTGCTTCTCAGTACTGGGACACACAGCCCTACTTCTTTGGACTCCCAGCCCTTTCTTTGAACACACACTTCCTCTAAGTACTGAGGCTACACAGTCCAACACTAATGCTTTAGGGACTTCTTACCCCAGCCTGTTTTTCTTCCTTGAGCACACAGTCCACCCCAAGTCCATAGGGTTTAGCCAGTTCTTTCCAGGGGATTCTCTTTCTTCAGCTACCAGCTCTCTTCTTTTCCTTTCACAACTCAGGTGGGGTATAAAGTGGTTAATAGCTAAACAGGACTCAGCCCATAACCGCCTGCACCTGTAGCCATCCCAGGGCTCTCCCCAGTCCTAACGACCTCCACCTATTCTAGCGCCCTCTAGTGGCCTACCCCGGACATCCTGGACATTTTTAGGGGAACAGCGCCATCTAGTGGCCTGCCCCAGCTAGGACAGCCTCTTATTTATCACAGTGTGTCTCTGTCTTCAAATCTAGACTAAAAGCCCACCTTTATGATACTGCCTGTAACTCCTAACCACTACTCACTTGCTCAGTACCCTTACTCACTATCCCCACCTTAGTAATTTCCTTACCTCTTGTCCTGTCTGTCTGTGTCTTAATTAGATTGTAAGCTCTATTTGATTAGTAGTAGTAGTGTGTGTAGGTTACCACTTTCACAGTTTTGGGGCCCTTCCCCACTCCCTCCTCTTTTCCCATCACCAAACTCTGCATATTTCCTTCCCACACCTCTGTGCTGTAGCCACTGTGGGCCACATGCATTAAACTAAAGGAGCCAGCAACCTACTACTACTACTACTTAACATTTCTAGAGCGCTACTAGGGTTACGCAGCGCTGTACAAATCAACAAAGAAGGACGGTCCCTGCTCAGAGGAGCTTACAATCTAACGGACAAAATGTCAAGTTGGTGCAGTCTAGATTTCTTGAGTAGAGGTGTGATGGTTAGGTGCCGAAGGCGACATTGAAGAGGTGGGCTTTGAGCAATGATTTGAAGATGGGCAGGGAGGGGGCCTGGCGTATGGGCTCAGGGAATTTGTTCCACGCATGGGGTGAGGCGAGGCAGAAAGGGCGGAGCCTGGAGTTGGCGGTGGTGGAGAAGGGCACTGAAAGGAGGGATTTGTCTTGAGAGCGGAGGTTACGGGTAGGAATGTAAGGGGAGATGAGGGTAGAGAGGAAAGGAGGGGCTGTGGATCGAGTGCATTTGTAGGTTAGTAGGAGAAGCGAGAACTGTATGCGGTACCTGATCAGAAGCCAGTGAAGTGACTTGAGGAGAGGAGTGATGTGAGTATATCTGTACAGGCGGAAGATAAGACATGCAGCAGAGTTCTGAATGGTAGCAGCGCTGCGTATGCCTTGTAGCGCTATAGAAATGCTAAATAGTAGTAGTAGCAGCGCTGCGTATGCCTTGTAGCGCTATAGAAATGCTAAATAGTAGTAGTAATAGTAGACTGAAGGGGGGATAGATGGCTGAGTGGGAGGCCAGTGAGGAGTAGGTTGCAGTAGTCAAGGCGAGAGGTAATGAGAGAGTGGATGAGAGTTCAGGTGGTGTGCTCAGCGAGGAAAGGGCGAATTTTGCTAATGTTATAAAGGAAGAAGCGACAGGTCTTGGCTATCTGCTGGATATGCGCAGAGAAGGAGAGGGAGGAGTCGAAGATGACACCGAGGTTGCGGGCAGATGAGACGGGGACGATGAGGGTGTTATCAACTGAAATAGAGAGTGGAGGGAGAGGAGAAGTGGGTTTGGGTGGGAAGACAAGAAGTTCGGTCTTGGCCATGTTCAGTTTCAGATGGCGGTTGGACATCCAGGCAGCAATGTCGGATAAGCAGGCCGATACTTTGGCCTGGGTTTCCGCAGTGATGTCTGGTGTGGAGAGATAAAGCTGGGTGTTGTCAGCATAAAGATGATAGTGGAAGCCATGAGATGAGATCAGGGATCCCAGGGAAGAGGTGTAGATTGAAAAAAGAAGGGGTCCAAGGACAGATCCCTGAGGGACTCCAACAGAGAGCGGGATAGGGGTGCAGGACGAACCATGAGAGTGTGCTCTGAAGGTACGATGGGAGAGATAAGAGGAGAACCAGGAGAGGACAGAGTCCTGGAATCCAATAGAGGACAGTGTGTCAAGAAGTAAGTTATGATTGACAGTGTCAAAAGCGGCAGATAGGTCGAGGAGGATGAGGATGGAGTAGTGACCTTTGGATTTGGCGAGGAACAGGTCATTGCAGACTTTAGATAGTGCCGTTTCTGTCGAGTGCAGGGGGCGAAAGCCGGATTAAAGCGGATCGAGGATGGCATGAGAGGAGAGAAAATCGAGGCAATGGCTGTGAACGGCGCGTTCAAGTATCTTGGAGAGGAAAGGTAGGAGGGAAATGGGGCAGTAGTTGGAGGGACAGATAGGGTCAAGTGATGGTTTTTTGAGGAGAGGTGTGACTACGGCATGCTTGAAGGTGTCCGGGACAGTTGCAGTGGAAAGAGAGAGGTTGAGGATATGACAGATAGGGGGGGTGATAGTAGGAGAGATGGTGTTAAGTAAGTTGGTGGGGATGGGGTCTAAGGAACAGGTGGTGCATTTTGAGGAGGAGAGGAGATGGGCGGTTTCCTCTTCGGTGATATCAGGAAAAGAGGAGGAGGCGGCCTGGGTTGGATGGTTGAGGGAGTGCGTTATAGGATGAAGAGGAGGAGAAGGTTTAGTGGTGAATTCAAGGTTGATCTTCTGGACCTTGTCACGGAAGTAGTCAGCCAGTGATTGAGGAGAGAGTGAGGGGGGGTGGGAGCGGAGGGAATTGAGGGTGCCGAAGAGACGATGAGGGTTAGAGCTGAGGGAATTGGTCAATTGGGTGTAATAGTCCTGTTTGGCGAGGAATAGGTAGGACTGGAAGGAGGATAGCATGAATTTGTAGTGAATGAAATCAGTATGGGTGCGAGATTTCCTCCATAGGCGTTCAGCCGATCGGGTGCAGGAGCGAAGGTATCGGGTGCAGGGGGTCAGCCAGGGCTGGGGATTAGTACGCCTTGTGGGACGGGAGACGGATGGTGCAAGGGTGTCTAGGGCCGAGGAGAGAGTGGCATTGTAAGAGGAGACAGCCTTGTCAACAGATTCGGAGGACATGATGGAAGGGAGGAGATCAGAGATAATAGAGGATAAGGTGGGGGGGTCCACGGCCTGGAGATTCCTGGAAGTGGTGGTTAGTGTTGGGCGGGACTGAGGGGGAGGGTGATGAAGTGTGATGGTCAGAGAGAAGAAGAGCTGATGCACAGAAATTGGATGGTGAGCAGGTAGAAGAGAGGACGAGATCAAGACAGTGACCAGATTGGTGAGTAGGGGTGGTGGAGCTCACCTGGAAGTTGAAGGAGGCGGTTAGAGTGAGGAATTGAGAAGCGTATGAGTTGGATGGGTTATCAATGTGTATGTTGAAGTCACCAAGAATGAGGGATGGGGATGAGGGCTCAAGAAAAACGGAGAGCCAGGCATCAAAGTCAGTAAGGAAGAAAGGGAGGGACTTATCAGGGGGGCGGTAAATGACTGCAACTGAGTGGCAGTGGGTAGAATAGACGGATGGAGTGGACTTCAAAGGATGAGAAGCAGTGAGACTGTGGTAGGAGGAGAGGCTGAAAACTGCAGGAGGACGAAAGTAGTAGACCAACGCCGCCACCGCTGCCAACTGGGCGGGGCGAATGGGAGAAAAGATAACCTCCGTGGCATAGGGCCACGACTGAGGCAGAGTCGTCAGGGGTGAGCCAGATTTCGGTTAGGGCGCGCAGTTGAAGGGAGTGGGAGATGAAGAGATCGTGGGTGAAGGAGAGTTTGTTGCAGACTGAGTGGGCATTCCACAGGGCACACGAGAAGGGGAATGGAGATAAGATTGGAGATATTGCGGAAACGTTTGCAAAGATAGGACGAGGACAGGTGTGGGGGACCTGGGTTGGGGTTGATGTCTCCCGCGGATAGCAGGAGGAGGAGCAAGAGAGAGCGGAAAAGGGTGGGGGAGGTAGGGCAACGAAGGCGACGAAGACGGGATGCGCTTAGGAGGAATGGGGAAGGGTTCATGGCAGGAAGGAGGTGTTGAAGGTTGAGAGCTAGGAAGGAGGAGGAGGACAGTAGGGATGGTGAGGTGGGTGGGGGACAGGGGTAGGTAGGGTATTGCAGTGGTGAGTAGGACAGGAGAGGACATGGCTGGGCAGTGAGTTCATGTGGTATACTGCGGTGGGAGGGGGGAAATATTAGGGAGGGATAGGGCAAGGAATAGAATGTGAATGGGGGCCATAAGTAGTAACTGAGGTGTTAGCGGGGGCTGGTAGCTGGGCTGTGAGACAGGCAGGTTGAGGTGAGCAGTCGGGCAGGAGAGTGATGAACTGGCAGAAAGATGGACTGGGAGACAGGCAGGCAGGTGAGCAGTTGGGCAGGAGAGTGATGAGCTGGTAGAAAGATGGACTGGGGGCAAGCAGGTTTCAGGGTGAGCAGTCAGTCAGGAGGGTGAAAGGCTGGCAAAGTGGCAGGTTGTTGGTGGGCAGGTGGTTGGCTAGTAGGAAGGTTGATTGGCTAGCAGGCAGGAACAGGTGATTGGGTAGCGGGTAGGCAGGTCGATTGGCTAGCAGTTCGGTAGGCAGGAACAGGTGAGTGCGGTGGAGAGCACAGCAGCAGGACTGGAACAAGCTGGAATGGTTTGGAGCAGAATAGAGCAGAGCTGGATCAAGCGGACTGGAACAAGCTGGAGCAGACGGACTGGAACGGGCTGGAGCAAGCTGGAGCAGAAGGACTGGAGCAAGCAGGAAGAAACTGGATCAGACAGACTGGAACAGGCTGGAGCAGAAGGACTGGAGCAAGCTGGAGCAGAAGGACTGGAGCAAGCAGGGAGAAGCTGGATCGGGCGGGCTGGAGCAGACTTGATCAGGCGGACTGGAAGAAGCTGGAGCAGATGGACTGGAGCAAGCAGGGAGAAGCTGGATCGGGCAGACTGGAAGAAGCTGGAGCAGATGACTGGAGCAAGCAGGGAGAAGCTGGATCGGGCGGACTGGAACAAGCTGGAGCAGTTGGACTGGAACAAGCAGGGAGACGCTGGATCAGGCAGGCTGGAACAAGTTGGAACAGATGGACTGGAACGAGCAGGGAGAAGCTGGATCAGGCGGACTGGAACAAGCTGGGGCAGATGGCTGGAACAGCAGGGAGAAGCTGGATCAGGCGGACTGGGACATGCAGGAAGAAGCTGGATCAGGCGGACTTGGACAGGCTGGAGCAGGTAGCTGGAGCAAGCAGGGAGAAGCTGGATCGGGCGGGCTGGAGCAGACTTGATCAGGCGGACTGGAAGAAGCTGGAGCAGATGGACTGGAGCAAGCAGGGAGAAGCTGGATCGGGCAGACTGGAAGAAGCTGGAGCAGATGGACTGGAGCAAGCAGGGAGAAGCTGGATCGGGCGGACTGGAACAAGCTGGAGCAGTTGGACTGGAACAAGCAGGGAGACGCTGGATCAGGCGGACTGGAACAAGCTGGGGCAGATGGCTGGAACAGCAGGGAGAAGCTGGATCAGGCGGACTGGGACATGCAGGAAGAAGCTGGATCAGGCGGACTTGGACAGGCTGGAGCAGGTAGCTGGAGCAAGCAGGGAGAGGCTGGAACAGGCGGACTGGAACAAGCAGGAGCAGATGGACTGGAACAGGCAGATGGATTGGGGCAGGCTGATGGGCTGGGGCAGATGGATTAGAGCAGGCAGGGAAAAGCTGGGTTGGCAGAGTGAAACAAGCTGGTGCTGATGGACTCTGCCTCCTCCCGGTCTAAGTCCCTGCCCCCATCGGCCCGGTCGCACAGGTCGCTGGATCGGCAGGCTGGAACAGGCCGGGGCTGATGGACTCTGCCTGCTCTTGGGTCTTATCCCGCTTGTCGGCCCGGTCGCACCCTGAATCCACCGCAGTCGTCTCCCGTGGTCTGCAACCGCAATCTGCGCCCAGGCCGTTCTGGCCAGGGAGTGTGGCGGCAGCGCACCTCAGGCACGACCAGTGCAGCAGACCACGGCCCACCCGACCTCTCCACGCAGAGACCCCGAGCCCAGGTTCCCCCTGAGTGCACGGGCCAAGGCAGAGGTCGCGGGAGCCCCGGGCAGCCGGACTACAACGAGGGGATAGGCCGCAGCCACGCGGCATGCATGCAGGCAGACAGCCACGATCAGCCCCGGGCCGCTCACTCGCGCCGGAGACCAGAGAAGCCGTCGCGGTCTCATCAAGATGGGTCTCCCGGCACTCCTGCCCGCGTTCCAGCGCTCCGGCGCGTATCCGAGTGTGCAGCGCCTCCCTCCTCCTCCGTTACCAGGGCCTCCACGAGGCAGCAGGCAGCCACGATCAGCCCCAGATCCGTTTGCCGAAGCTCCCGCCTCAGGCAAAGGCGAAGAGGTAGGCAAGGGAACAGCCTAGCAACACTCAAAAATGCTCCAAAGTTGCTTGTCTCGTCAGAGGTACAGAGGAGGAAGTTGGGGGAAAGCTGATGGATCTTGGCGCTCCTCTTGCCTATTTAATTCCAAACGAGCCTGACCAAGCCACAGCACACCGAGGAACAGAGCAGGCACATCGCTCCTTCACAGCGACATCTTGGTTCATAAAGCAGTTCTAGGCAGTCTAGCAAAGCAGTTCTAGGCAGTCTAGCAAGTCAGTAGTACAACAAGACATGCATAAATGTCCTTCACTTAAACAAATATACAACAAAAAGCTTGTCCAGAATTTGTGAGACGTGTCCTTCTCTTGATTCGCCGTCCACCACCTCTACCCAGCTGCCAGTGTGGCTCTCTTTCACATCAGTGCCAATCCCGTTCCTCCTCACCATCTCTTTGCTGGGTCATCAAGTGTGGGGCAATGTATATGAATGCTGATAAACAAAAGTGGGTTATTTTCACCAACACACTTCCTCCCCTTTTGCTATACAGGTGATGACTGATGAGGCTGGCCCTACTGGGCTCCAGTCCCAGCAAAGCAGTACAGCAGCAGTAGAGGCTCTACCTCCACCACCTGCAGCAGCAGCAGCAGCAGTAGAGCGTCTACCTCCACCACCTGCAGCAGCAGTAGAGGCTCTACCTCCACCACCTGCAGCAGCAGCAGCAGCAGCAGTAGAGGCTCTACCTCCACCACTTGCAGCAGTACAGGCTATACCTCCACCACCTGTAGCCTTTGCTGATGAAGAAGATCCAGAAAGGGGGGCACCTCCTCGCCAGAGGCCATCCAGCCAGAGGAGGCCACTACCGCGCATGGCCACTCAATTGCTGTGCCACAATGTGCAGATGGAGGAGTACCGGTGCCAGAAATTACAGCTGCAGCGGGAAGCACACCAGGAAGTGGTACAAGCCCAACATGCTATGGTCCAGCAACTCCAATGGCTGGAGCATAGCATCGAGGGCCTGCACCATGACCTCACACCACCTACTCCAGCCCTGATGCAGCACCAAGAACTGGCGTCCACCTCCTCCACTGCACAGCAACCACCGGCTAAGAGGAGGACCTTGAGATCATCTGCCTCCCCAGCCACTGGTGCAGTACCCACCACACCAGCTCCCCTTCTGGGTCCTGTGCCCAGGTTGCAGCCCACAAGGTGGCCGGACTTCCACAGGGCAGCCGAGGCAGCAGGCTGCCGTGTGGATACAGAGGAGGAGCAGTCCATCAGAGGAGTCTGAACAGACTTCCCCTGAAGCACCAGCTGCAAAGGGGTAGGAGGGGGAGGGGACGTGGAAAGTGATGGGACATGTTGGAGGGTGAGGGTTGGTGAGAGGGGAGGGGTGGGGGGGGTGGTGGTGGTGGTATGTAAATACTTATGTGATTGATAGAAATAAATGCCAACGTACTCTCACAGAAAACTTGCCTCGATGAGTCTTTGCCTGGCTCTGACCCCCAGCTGGTGAGCAGTGAGCTCTGCTCTCTGGGTGGGAGGTGGAGGGGGCTCCTCAGCATGGTCATCTGGGGCCTGCTTCTCTGGTGGCTGTGGCTCTTCTGGGAGGGCCAGTCCTCTGCACACAGCCAAATTGTGTAGTATGCAGCAGGCTGTGAATATGTTTGCCACCTTTTGGGGGCTGTACAGGAGCTCCCCTCCAGAATGGTCCAGGCTTTGGAATCTGTTCTTCAGTAGTCCAAAGGTGCGCTCAATGATGCCATGGGTACTACAATGTCTGGTGTTGTAGGTCTCTTCTGGCCCTGGTTGTGGGTGCACCACGGGGGTCATGAGCCAAGCCCTCTGTGGGTAGCCTCTGGGGAGAAGCAGAATGAGAAAAATGAGCGTGTATTGTTTGGAGCAGGTACCTTGTGGGGGGGGGGGGGGGGGGGGGAGGTTATAGTGGGTTGTGCAGGAGGTATAGTTTGGCCAGATCCATGCTGCACTTACCTAGTAGCCATCAACCAGTGATCTCCCCTCGCTTAAACCTCCGGAAGATGCCTGAGTGTTGCAGTACATAGGCATCATGGGTGGAACCTGGGTATCGGGCACA
The DNA here is from genome assembly GCF_901765095.1 of Microcaecilia unicolor. Lineage (NCBI taxonomy): Eukaryota > Metazoa > Chordata > Amphibia > Gymnophiona > Siphonopidae > Microcaecilia > Microcaecilia unicolor. Next base: position 206,889 of record NW_021963060.1, on the reverse strand, counting down.
CACGTCTATGATCTCCCCCTGGGCGTCACACACAACTTGCATATTCATCGAGTGAAATGCTTTTCAGTTTCTGTAAGTGGCCTCTCGTGCCCAGGGGGGGGGGGGGGGGTCTGAATGCGACATGTGTGCAGTCAATGACATCTATGACTGAGGGGAAGTGAGCTGCAGCGTAGAAAGCAGCCATATTGTTCTGCAGGGCCTGGAGGGTGCTAGGGAAGGTGATGTATTGACAGGTGTGGGTAAGGAAGGCATCAAGGAACTGGATGAGACAGTTTGAAATTGAAGCCTGGGTGAGACCTGTGTTAACAGCTAGTACAGACTGGAAACTCCCAGTGGCCAGAACAGAGAGAGATGCAGTGATTTTGAGGTGGACAGGGATGGGGTTGTTTCTACGGGTCCTGGGCTGAAGGAAGGGTTGGAGTTGCTCACAAAGCTGCTGAATGGTAGCCCTATCGAAACGGTACCTTGTGAGACACTGCTGGTCAGTGAGGTCTAGGAAAGTAGTGCGGGCCCTGAACACTCTGGGCCGTGAGTACCTCCTGCAGTGTCTGGCCTCTTTCTCCAACATGCAAGCCACCAATGAATTTAGTGTCTCCATTTCCCCACCAGTGCTCACCTCTCCCTACCGACTTCACGTGAAACAACAGCAACAAACAGAACCTCACTCCCACCTCCGACAAACACGCTGCAATTGCAAGCACTCTCACTGACCCCTTATAAACTCTCTGGCCACTCACTCGCCAAACAGGAAATGACTGTGTTCACACACACAGCGGCAGCAGTACAGAGGTAAGGGAATGCAATTATGAACTTGGGAACAGTGAATGGTGAGGGGAAGGGGCCGATAGAAGAAGGAGTAGTAGTATCTGGGTTTGGGGGCTAGAAGGGGTAGGGAAAGGTGAAAAGGTAAAACACAAAAAGAGGCAGGTGAGGGTGAAAACATTCCGACTAGGGCACACAGACAAAGGTAACAGGTACTCAACAAACTCTCAGCTTTCTCTGCAAACAACAATTCAGCTCTCCCAACAACGATCTTGCCACTCTCCAACTCCACACAATCGCTAATGGGTCTAAAGACGATTTCTCCCTTACTCTGGTCGCTTTTATTTCTGGTCTAACTAATGCCGCCCATGTTCCCGCCCATGCAAAACCGTTTCGCTATCCGTTATACATTGGAGGTGTCCATCTCATAACGCCGCCCCCGACGCGCCCCTTGTGAGGCCGCCCGTAGATGGGCATACGCGAACTGAGAGCGCCCTTAAAGTCCTGTTTCGATTATTAGGTTTGGGCACCCTTTGTTCACGGGGACGCCCTTGACTTTCGAAAATAAGCTGGATAGTAATCTGTGGAATTTTGTAAGTCTTGAAAATACGCCTCTTGTCAACTGCTTATTCTCAAACTTTTTTAAATTTATAATACTCAGAGTGATGTGGATTCCTAATACATTTTTTTTAAATATCAAAAATAGTGGATAAGAAATGTTGGACTTGTAAGTCTGATTTTGGTACATTGGATCATTTAATATAGCAATGCCCATGTCTAGATGCTTACTGGTTTTCAATTTGGAAAACAAATAATCCTCTTTGTTATCAATATCAGAGCCTTTTACATATAGAATATTAATTCTTGGAGATCTAGGTCTTGTTACTATTATAAATAAATATGCTGCTAAACGAAATCAAGCAAAGCCTACATATCATGAATTCCTGGGCGGATGCATTTCAGCTGAAACTTAATGCAGAAAAAACCCAATGCCTAGTACTCTCCTCGCAATACAATAAGAATAAATTTACCACCATCAACTCACCTAAACTAAATCTACCAGTTTCGGACACCCTAAAAATTCTTGGAGTCACCATTGATCAACACCTAACACTTGAGAATCATGCGAAAAACATAACTAAAAAGATGTTTCATTCAATGTGGAAACTATAAAGAGTTAGACCATTTTTTCCAAGGACTGTCTTCCACAATCTGGTACAATCATTGGTACTCAGTCATCTGGACTATTGTAACTCACTCTACGCTGGCTGCAAAGAGCAAATGCTCAAAAAAACTCCAGACAGCCCAGAACACGGCAGCCAGACTAATATTCGGCAAATCAAAATACGAAAGCGCAAAACCCCTAGGAGAAAAACTACATTGGCTCCCACTTAAAGAACGCATCATGTTCAAACTTTGTACCCTAGTCCATAAAATCATCCATGGTGACGCCCCAGCCTACATGTCAGACCTAATAGAACTACCACCCAGGAATGCAAAAAAATCTTCTCGCACATTCCTTAATCTTCATCCTCCCAAGTGTAAAGGTCTGAAATACAAATTAATGCACGCATCTACCTTTTCCTATATGAGCACGCAGCTCTGGAACGCGTTGCCACATAACCTGAAAACGGTCTATGAACTGACCAATTTCCGCAAACTATTGAAAACTTATCTCTTTGACAAGATATATCACAAAGATCAGCACGTGTAACTGTATAATCTTTAATATATCCAGAAATGTCTTATAACGTCTTTTGCTTTAACACTATCATGTATTTCACCACCATGTAACCCAGAACCCTCTGTAAAACCAAATGTACATTCTCTTCTAACTCCAGTATCCATGATGAATTGTAAGCCACATTGAGCCTGCAAAGAGGTGGGATAATGTGGGATACAAATGCAATAAATAAATAAAATAAAATAAGTATTCTATTACACGTTGCTATTAAAATGATATGCCATTGTTGGGAAAGATTTGTCTAAATTGAATTATAACATGATGGAACACAGTATGTTTAACAGCTAAATTGAGCGGGTGGCAGCAGAGAAATTTGGATCTCTTTCCACTTAAGGTATGGTCACCACTTCAAGAATCTACTGTTATTCCGTAACTCGCTTTGCTCCATCTACTATCATTCAGGTTAGCACTTTCATTTGCGATAGTAAATTGTCCACTTTATAGCATTTATGTGTATTCATAAGCTATTTCTAGCTGTTTTTCACTGCTGTCTTTATTGTAATAGTCTGATTATTATTGACTATATTGATTTTCTTGTACTTTTAAATTTTGAATAAAGCTTTTGAACTAAAAAAATAATCCTGGTAGGATTATCAATGTGGAAATTAAAAATTTGCTAGGATAATTAAATGGGGAAAATGAAGAGAAATGTTAGTAAGACTTTGGAAAAGTGTTTCTAAAACAAGCCGGAGGGGAACAGGAAGAATAAAGTAGTGAAAAGTATATAGGAAGGGAATCATCTTGATGGAGGAGTAGAGAATCAGGGCATGGGAAAGAATCATAATCCAACACTGTGAGGAGGGAGCAAGGACTTTTTACTTGTAACGTGTGTGTGTGTGTGTGTGTGTGTGACACATTTCTATGAGGTCCTGTAGCCAGCTGTGAGCCCACAGTGCCACAAAAGGGAAAGGGACAGGCCTTTGAATGATGTGTGAGAGTGTCGAAAGGGGAAACAGGAGCCTGTATAAGTGGGTAAGACAAAAGAAAGGGGACTGGAGTTGAAGAGTGGATCAGTGACTGGGTAGGACAGTTGTTACTAAACCTGGTCCTGGAGGCACACCAGCCAGTCAGGATTCAGTTTATCAACAATGAATATTCATGAATAGATTTATGTGCAGCGGAAGCAGTGCATGCAAGTCTCTCATCTGAATATTCATTATGGGTATCTTGAAAACCTGAGTAGCTTGGGTGCCTCCTGGACCAGGTTTTGGAACCACTGGGGTAGGAATTGGGGCTGATGATGGAATGAGAGGCAGAGGCAGATCAGGCTGGGTAAAGGATGAGTACAGAGGACAGAAATGAGGGACTAGAAAGTGCCTGAAATACGGGACTAGGAGACTGGCAAAGGAATGAGAAACAGAAATGAGAGAACTAGAAAGGTAAGGAAGGTAGGAAATGGAGAGAAGCAGGACTGGAGGGGAGAGAAAGAGTAAAAAATATCTAGGTAAAAGTAGTTAAAAATACAGGTAAGAGAAATGGGATAAAAAGATGAAACAAAAGGATCAGAGTCCGAGATGTAGGGTAGGAAGACAGGTGAGTGAAGAAAAACTGGAAATGAGATCCTGAAAAATGAATTCTGAGAAAACATGGGGTGGGAAAGAGAGAGAGAGGACCAAGACCATCCCAACTTGAAAAATAAAATGATCAGATAAAGGTACAAAATATTTGTCTTGGGTTTTCCATTTCTGCATATATGTAGCCTACTATTCTTTATTAGGTGATATCCTGCCTATGTAACTGAGATCAGGGTTAACATGCAAGTTCTATGTAGGAATCCCTAGCAGTCTGACTTGTTCTCTATTCCCAGCTAGAGCTATATTAATGTTCTATAAGAATTGCCATATTGGGTCAGACCAAAAAGTACTATAATCAGATCTCATCCAATGTAGATATCAGAACATTTGGCTTAAATATCTGTTTAATATCAATAAAACTCCAATATTTCAAAAATGTATTTGCTTTATGTACTCATAGATTCTCTTAAGGACTAGTACAGACCAGTTTAGTCTAATATAGTCCACAGGCTGCTAATCATCCCACTTTTTTCTTTTATATATATGTGCCAAAATTGTGCAATATTTGACCACAAGCATGAACTGTATTAAATTCCACTTAGCTTTTACAGGTCCTGAATAAGCTCCATTATGAAACAGAGAAGTTCCTTTGAGTGAAGTCTTCCTAGCTAAGTTGCTGTTTTTCAGTAGGTTTATAGCCTCTTAATATAAAAGTGAAAATAAGAGTAAGGAAAATTACAGTAAGGGAGGTTTTTATGACTGATGATGGCATTGCCCACTTTGCTTTAATCAAAGAAAGTTAAATGTGCATCTGAAGTCTTTTCCTCCCTTTTAATTGATAATTTCAGTATGCGGTTATATTAAGAGCCTATTGTGAAAGAGAAAGTAAGGCTTATACTTATTATTGTGGGCTATACCTATTTCTAAGCCTATTTGTCAAGATATATATTTGAGTAACTTTAATTAAAATAATTTTTTTAAAACCCACAAAAATATGCAAAGGTTTGAAAATATTTTATTCTGCTGTAGGTACACCAGAACAGGTAGGAAGGTTGAAGCTGGTTTTCTCCGAGGACAAGCAGGCTGCTTGTTCTCACATATGGGTGACGTCCACGGCAGCCCCAGGTCCGGAAAATCTTCCTAGCAACAAAAGTTGCTAAAACTTTCGAGTGAGCAGGTGCACGCACCGTGCATGCGTGGCCATCTTCCCGCCCAATGTGCGAGAGTCCCACTTCAGTCTTCTTTTTTCCGCGGTCAAGAGCAGCTGTTTACAGCGGTTCTGTGCCCCAGAAAAGAAGAGCCTTCATTTTTAGTCGGCTTTTTGCCGGTTTTTACTTCGTCGTCGTGTGCGGCCATTTTGGCCGCCCGTATGGGTTTTCTCCCTTTTTTGTGCCCTTCCTTTGGCACCATCGCAAATTTTGATTTCGCCGATGCTATTTTTCCGTTGATTACATCGAGGCACACCAGTGGCTTCAAGAAGTGCACTCGGTGCAACCAGACAATCTCAGGCACCGACCCTCACACGTGGTGTATCCAGTGCCTTGGGCCCGACCATAGCCCAGATGCATGTAAGTTGTGTCTTAGCCTTAAAAGGCGGACACAAGCGTCGAGACAAGCTCAACGGGAACGCCTGTTTGGAGCTTTGCCCGGTACTTCACAACAGCGGTACTGAGGTCGGCGGCGGCGGTGTCGATGTCGGCACTGGAGAGTGCATCGACCTCGGTAGCGCAGGTAATGGCTGTCCAGAGACCATCACATGCTGGCAGCAGTGAACCATCGAGTGGGTCTCCACTTGCCTCGAGGGCTCCTGCAGTACAGGCCCATTGGGACCGACCCCTTTTGGACCTGACCCCGAGGAGGCTGTGGATTCCACGTCCTCCTCGTTGGTACCGAGGGGTATCGGTGACATGCCTCGAGAGAAGGCAGAGAAGCACCGTCATCGGTCCCCTTCTCGTCACGGTACCGAGAGCTCCCGGGCGTCGAGGGAATCAGCCCCCATGAAGCGTCGACGCTGGGAGGACCGCTCACCCTCTATACAAGAGGTGTCGATGCGCCGGTCTCCGGACAGCCCAGTACCGCCTCCTCCTCCTCCTCGGTCGATGCCATTCTTCCAGGGATCCTGGAAAGGCTACTGTGACCGTCTGTTCTGGTACCGGAGGTGCTTGTGCCGATGGTACCGTCGATAGATGCGGCAGCTGGCTCCCCGCCTGTGCTGAGGCCCTCGACGTTGGTGCCACCTGCGGCATCGGCCTTGGCAGCCCCCCTGGGTTGACTCGACGTCGATGGAGGGAGCTTCATCGCCGCTGGCACGGGAGTCAACTTCTCGGCATCGCCATCGAGGACATAGCTCCTCGGCGTCGAGACGGGCTTGGCTTCGGACTGCAGTCAGAGAACTCCTGTCCGATACCGAAGGGGAGGCCTCGTGGGAGGCAGAGGAGGACCCAAGATATTTCTCTTCTGAGGAGTCTTGTGGCCTTCCCTCTGATCCTACTCCTTCGCCAAAGAGAAAGCTTTCTCCCCTGGAGAGTTTGTCTTTCTTGTCCTTTGTCCGGGAAATATCTACGGCCATTCCCTTCCCATTGGTAACTGAGGATGAGCCCAGGGCTGAGATGTTTGAGGTCCTGAACTGTCCTTCGCCACCTAAGGAGTCATCCACTGTTCCTATACATAATGTCCTTAAGCAGACACTGTTGAGGAACTGGATGAAACCACCATCTAACTCCACCATTCCTAAGAAGGTTGAGTCCCAGTATAGGATTCACGGGGACCCAGAGTTGATGGAGGTCAGTTGCCTCATGACTCGGGGGTTGTGGATTCTGCTCTCAAGAGAGCCAAAGGTACGAGAGATTTCGCCTCAGCACCTCCGGGACGGGAGGCTCGGACTTCGGACTCTTTTGGAAGGAAGGCCTACCAGTCAGCTATGCTCATCTCCAAAATCCAGTCCTACCAGCTCTACACGAGCATTCACTTACAGAATAATGTGAAGCAACTGGCGGACCTGGTCGATCAGCTCCCTTCGGAGCAGGCTAGGCCTTTTCAGGAGGTGGTCAGGCAGCTGAAGGCGTGTCGTAAATTCCTGTCCAGAGGTACTACGATTCTTATGATGTGGCGTCCAGAGCCGCTGCTCAGGGTACAATGATGCGCAGACTCTCATTGCTGTGTGCTTCTGACCTAGACAATCGAGTCCAGCAGCGGCTTGCGGATGCTCCTTACCGAGGGGATAATATTTTTGGTGAGAAAGTCGAACAGGTGGTGGAGCAGCTCCACCAGCGGGAAACCGCATTCGACAAACTCTCCCACCGAGCGCCTTCAGCATCTACCTCATCAGGTAGACGCTTTTACGGGGGAAGGAGGAATGCTCCCTATGCTTACAATAAGTGTAGATACAATCCACCTTCCCGCCAGCCTGCTCAGGTTCAACCCCAGCGCGCTTGTTCACGTCAACAGCGTGCGCCTCATCAGGCCCCTGCAGCGCCCCAGCAAAAGCAAGGGACGGGTCTTAAAACCAACTCCATAAGAGTTCACCTTAGTGCTATTAGTGCTTATCATATCGTGTGTAAGGTAAGCCTATCTCTGGACAGCCTATAGTTGTTTTATTCATGAGAGGTTTGCTTTTGTCAAAGCCTCCTGTCAAACCTCCTACGGTGTCATGGGATCTCAACGTCGTCCTTACCCAGCAGATGATAGCTCCTTTTGAGCCACTGGATTCCTGCCATCTGAAGTATTTGACCTGGAAGGTCATTTTCTTGGTGGCTGTTTCTTCAGCTCGTAGAGTCAGTGAGCTTCAAACCTTGGTAGCCCATGCTCCCTATACTAATTTCTGCACTCACCCTAAGTTCTTGCCGAAGGTGGTGTCGGAGTTCCCTCTGAACCAGTCAATTGCCTTGCTAACATTCTTTCTCCGTCCTCATACCCGCCCTGCTGAACGTCAGTTGCATACATTGGACTGCAAGAGAGCATTGGCCTTCTATGTGGAGCGGACAAGCCCCTTTAGACAGCCCACCCAAATGTTTGTTTCTTTCGACCCCAACAGAAGGGGAGTGGCTGTCGGGAAACGCACCATTTCCAATTGGCTAGCTGATTGCATTTCCTTGACTTACGCCCAAGCTGGGCTGCCTCTTGAGGGTCATGTCACGGCTCATAGTGTTAAAGCCATGGCAGAGTCAGTGGCCCACTTGAAGTCAGCCACTATTGAAGAGATTTGCAAGGCTGCGACGTGATCATCAGTCCACACATTCACATCTCATTACTGCCTTCGGCAGGATAGCCGACGCTACAGCAGTGGCGTAGCCAGACCTGAGATTTTGGGTGGGCCCAGAGCTAATATGGGTGGGCATGCACTGTCTATATGAGTAGTGTCTCTTGGGATCCTACAAAATAATGCCTTAGAATTCACTTGATGATGGTTTTCTAAGTAGTCTGCCCAACAGCTGCCCTACATCAGTATAACCACATACATATTTAATGGAAAAATTGATATTTTTAAATATAATTACATTATCCCACAATCTCTCCACTGCAAAATGCTATACACAAACTTGTGCAAAAACACACTCATACCCTTACTAAACCATAACAGCACTAATTCCAAGGATAGGATGAGCTACAACCTTATGCTTGAAAAGGCAGAACTGTAATTATACTAGGCTCTAAAACACCAATACACTACCTCGTGAAAAAAAAAAAAGCAAAACAAAAAGGGCTGCAAATACTACACGCTAGAGAATACTGCACCTTGATTACACATGAAAAACACATGACACAACAGACATGACACAATGAACTAGAAATCAAAAAATATGAAGGCAAAATACTGAACTGGAAAGTTAACTCAAGAAGTCAGACTCAGCATGCAGCAATACCAGAAAAATTGAAACTTGCATGCAAAATATCACAGATGCACATTTCAAAAATCTGACATATTCCAATTAATAAATTCTGAATAAAATACTTTTTTCTACCTTTGTTGTCTGATCTATTCGCTTTGGTCCCAGTGTCTTCTGTTTTATGCAGTGTCTTCTTTCCATTTGATATTTTTTCTCTCACCATGTCCACCATCCTCCTGTGTCCTTATGTGTCCTGTCTACCATCTGTAGCCCTGTCCTTATCCTTCCTCGAGTTTCAGTATCTGCCCTCAACGTGTTCCAAACCAGCCCTTAAACTCAGCAGTTTTCCCTCCATCCATGTCCAGCATTTCTCCTCACTCCCCTCCATCCATGTGCATCTACTTCCTGTCTTCCCTCCCCTCCATCCATGCGCATTTACTTCCTGTCTTCCCTCCCATCCATCCATGCGCATCTACTTCCTCTGTCTTCTCTCCCCTCCATCCATGTCCAGCATTTCTCCTCTTGCCCTTCCCCTCCATCCATGTGCATCTCCTTCCTTTATCTTTCCTTCCCTCCATCCTTGTCCAACATTTTTCCTCTCTTTCCTGCCCTCCACTCCATCCATGTCCAGCATTTCTGCTCTCTTCCCTCCCCTCCATCCATGCGCATCTCCTCCCTGACTTTTCTCCCCTCCCTCCATCCATCTGTCCAGCAACTCTCCATTCTCCCCTGCCATCTCCTCCATCCACCCATATCCAGCAAATGTCCTCTGTCCCCTGCATGTTCAGCAATTCTCTCTCCACTGCCCTCCCCTCCATCCATCCATACCCAGCAAATTTCCTCTCTCCCCTCTCTCCTCCATCCATCCATGTCCAGCAATTCTCCTCCTTCCCCATGCCCTCCGCTCCATCCAGCAACTCTCCATTCTTCCCTGCCCCTCCTCCATCCATCTCCAGCAAATTTCCTCTCTCCCCTTTCCCCTCCATCCATCCCCAGCAATTCTCCTCTCTCCCCTTTCCCCTCCATCCATCCCTAGCAATTCTCCTCCTTCCCCTGCCCTCCACTCCGTCCAGCAACTCTCCATTCTCCCCTGCCCTCTCCTCCATCCATCTCCAGGAAATTTCCTCTCTCCCCTATCCCCTCCATCAATCCCTGTTGTCCAGCAATTCTCCTCTCTTCCCTGCCCTTCCTGTTTCTGCCCATCCCCTTCCCCCTTCTGTCCAGGGTCTCCCCCCCTCTCCCCCTTCGCGGCATCTCCCAGCCACCTGTAAGGACAATGTGGATGAAGCAGCTCACAGGTTTGCTTGCTGTTTGCACTCCTGAAGTTGCAGCGACGAACGAGCGGGCAGGCAGCGGTAGGAAAAGCAACAAGGAGGTAGGTTCGACTCTGTCCTTCGTTTCCCTGCCCTCTCAGCGTCCCGCCTGCCCGAAAGGAAATGACGTCAGAGGAAGGCGGGACGCAGAGGGCAAGCAGGGAAGCGAATGACGGAGCAGTCGATCTGCCTCCTTGTTGCTTTTACTACCGAAGCGCTGCCCGCCCGTTCATCGCTGCGACTTTGAGTAAAAAAGTCGCCGTTCCAGTCATCGTCATTTGGGTGGGCCTGAGCCGAGATTGGGTGGGCCTGGGCCCATCCAGGCCCACCCGTAGCTACGCCCCTGCGCTACAGTCGGTTTGGGCAGTCGGTGCTGCAGAATCTGTTCAGGTTTTAGAATCCAACTCCACCCCCCTAGGCCCAATTTTATTCTGTTCCGGGCTGCACTCTCAGATGTTTCTTCGTAGGTCAATTTTTGTTTTGTCCTCGCCATTGCGAGACCCAATTTACCCTGTTTGTTGTTTTGAGTGAGCCTGGGGGCTAGGGATACCCATCAGTGAGAACAAGTAGCCTGCTTGTCCTCGGAGAAAGCGAAGTTACTTACATGTAGCAGGTATTCTCCGAGGACAGCAGGCTGATTGTTCTCACCAACCCGCCCGCCTCCCCTTTGGAGTTGTTCCTTTCTTTGGTTTTGCTTCATAAGTTGACTGAAGCGGACTCTTGCGCTTCGGGTGGGAAGATGGTGCGCACACGCATGCGCTCGAAGGCTTTAGCAACTTTTGTTGCTAGGAAGATTTTCCGGACCTGGAGCTGCCTTGGACGTCACCCATATGTGAGAACAATCAGCCTGCTGTCCTCGTAGAATACCTGCTACAGGTAAGTAACTTCGCTGTCTTTGGTTTTATGTAGTTTATGTATTTTCATGATTTTGTAACTAAATTGCTTGACTCCTATTGGTGTGCTGTTTCTGCTGCTGCCAACCATCCTCTTTCCCTGATTATAGCTTTAAGGAGGAGACCTCCCCCCCACCCCCGAGCAAGAGGCAGAGCTGTGGGGGAGGCGGGTGTCAGACAGTAAGCTTTTAGATATTTAAACTTGTGGGTGGAGGTGACAAAAGGAAACAAGGGAATTCAGAAAGTCACCCCCAGGAAAAGCATGTCAGCAGTGGAGAAGATAATGTTAATATAGAAAGCCATCTAAACAACTCACTTAAAAACACATGGAATGCAATGAACACAAATGCTCACAGTCTAAGTAAAAAAGGTTCAAGGTTTGCAAGAGCAGATGTAAACACAGAAGAATGGACCTTCACAGCTCAAGAAGACACGGAAAACAGCGGAGAGAAAACTTTAAAAAGACAATGCTCTGGGTGTTCAAACCTTTTATGAACATCCAAGACTCAACACAATATTAATAATATTGAAACTAGTGATGAATCAAGCTCACAGTGGATAGAGTTGTGCACGTATTGCTGTTGGAGCTATACAGAGAGAGTATCATGCTCATTTGTGAGTCGGCAATAGCCAAGATACTTACCGTTGCAATAGCAACACACTATTTATGTGCACTTAATCCTAACGAGACTCTTGACGCAGGCTTAGTAGCCAAATCAAGGCCCGTGTTGAGTCTTGTATGTTAATAAAAGATTTGAACATGCAGAACATCGTCTTATATTTTTGCTCCTTTCAAGATTTTTAAGCCCAGATGTTTGAGGCATACTTGGATATTGTTGCTATTACAGAGACATGGTTCAAGAATTTCTAACTTGTAACAGCTGGTTTCTATGGTTAAATTTTGCTCGAGTATACGCTGGGCTATATATGGTTCATTTTGAAAATACGTGGTTGGAGAATAACCCATGGTCCCAGTACACAGAAAAATGGCATCGCGATATAGATGATATCTTTATGTTATGGAAGGGTGACCTGTAGAATCTTCAGCAATTCTTCGACTGGCTGAATAAAAGGGACAGTAACATACGCTTTACAATGCAACAATCAATGGACCAAATCAGTTTCCTGGATGTATTAGTAACTCAGGAACAGAATATTTTCAAGACCTCAGTCTACACGAAAACTGCAGATCGAAATACATTGTTGCACTATAGCAATAACCACCCAAGGAACATGAAAGAAAGCTTGCCTTTTTCATAAATGTTACGATATCGTAGGATATGTAGCAGTACTACTACTTCTAAAAATCAAGCGAGAGTAGTACAGCAGAAATTTAATGACGGGATATCCAGAACAGATAGTAAAAACAGCATATACTCGAGCAAAATTTAACCACAGAAACCAGCTGTTACAAGTTAGAAACACATCAGCTAAGGAAGAAAATATACAAACATGTTTTATGATACACGCAGGAAAAACAAAAAGTGTCACAAGTGATTAGAAAGCATTGGGAAATAATGCAATTGCATCCCACCTTTCAAAATCAAAATTTGAGAATAGCGTACACATGCAACAAAAATCTGAGGGACATATTACAAGATAGAATAATTATAAAGGAAGAAATCAATATGCAAGGACATAGAGATTGTAAGAAATGTAGTTTCTGTACAATGATGATAACTGCGCAAGAGTTTATTAACCCAGTAGACTCTAGAAAATATCTATTAAAATTTGATACGAATTGTGAAACAACACATGCAGTATACATCCTTATGTGTGGATGTGAGAAACTGTACGTGGGGAAAACTACATGGGCATTAAAACAAAGGCTCAGTGACCATAAATATAACTTGAAACACTCTCGTTTAGAGGCCCCCTTAGTGGGACATAGTATAGAAGGATTGAGGATTACAAGTATTGTGATTGCTCATATCTCAAAATCGATACGTGGAGGAGATAGGGATCAGAGGCTAATCCAGAGAGAGCAGCGCTGGATTTATAGACTAAAGACATTAATTCCAGTAGGTATAAACAACAGAGTGGAAAGCCTTCCTTTGAATATATAAAAGAGATAGAGAATATAAGGAGGGCCTGATAAGAAACAAAAAAGAAAAAAAGAGAGGGTGAGGGTTTGTCCCCTTTAAAAGGGTGTATTCAGTGCTGTGATTCGATTAGCTCATGAAGGTGCCGTTAGTTTAAAAACAGCCGCCATCTTCGAGAGAAAGTATGGCACATAAGACAGTGGCAAACGTAGAAACAGGTATGTACAAGTAAGAAGCTGAGTAGACCGAAATTCCGAAATTTTCTGCAAAGACTTTCTAACTTCATTCATAATTATGTCGATTTCAGGATGAGGCAGACTAAGGGACCTGCTCCTTACAAAGCAATCTGCGAAACAGGAGCTCTTTGTTGGGCATTACCCATTAGTCCAAACCGCAGAACAGATAAGTGCCAGAGCATTTTTGATGAGAATGTTAAAATCAACCATACATAAAATGAAAATAATATATTAAGTAAGAAAGGCCACATATTGAAGGGGTTTTTTAGACTCTTGAGGGATGCTCGCCAGTATGTTTACATAAAGAAAAATCTATTTTCAATAGTAAACTCTGAGCAGCACGATACCCGCTACAATATATCAAGTAATGGTATCGAGAGTCTGAAGTCTTTTCCTCTCCTTGGTTATATGAAGTCAGGAAGAAAGACTTGTAAGCAATGAAATTTGAATTAGACTTCTGATGGCAGTGCTGGAGGCAGGAGAGAGTGGGTATCGCTCCTGCCTCCCATTTTAATGTATGATGGGTGGGCTCAGTGGGCCTGGGGGAGGGGTGAAGGGATTGGGGGGGTGGGAAGCAGGGGCGTAGCCACGGGTGGGCCTGGACCGGCCCAGGCCCACCCATTTTCCCTCCAGGCCCGCCCATCCTTCGCACGCTGTCGCTGCCCTTTTGTCCCATGGAGGCAGCGTTCAGCGTTTCCTTCCTGCCCTGTCTTCTCCCCAGGCTCCGCTGCATCGTCCCTGCAAGTGGAATCGTTTTCCTTTTCGGCCGTCGCGCTGCGCTGCCATACAAACAGGCAGCTTCGCTCCTCCCCCGCCACGTCCATTCTGGCCCTCTCTGATGCACTTCCTGTTAGGGCCGGATGAACGCGGTGGGGGAGGAGCGAAGCTGCCTGTGTGTATGGCAGCGCAGTGCGACGGCCGAAAAGGAAAACGATTCCACTTGCAGGGACGATGCAGCGGAGCCTGGGGAGAAGACAGGGCAGCAGGAAGGAAACACTGAACGCTGCCTCCGCGGGACAAAAGGGCTGCGACAGCGTGGGAAGGATGTGGATTCGCGGGCCTGGGGGGAAAGTGGCTGAGCTGCTGGGACATAGGAGGGAGAGGAGGAAGGGACTTGAGGGAAGGAAGAGAGAGCTACTGGGACATGGGAGGGAGATGAGGAAGGGACTTGAGGGAAGGAAGAGAGAGCTACTGGGACATGGGAGGGAGAGGAAGAAGGGACTGGAGGGAAGGGAGAAGCTGCTGGGACATGGGAGGGAGAGGAAGAAGGGACTGGAGGGAAGGGAGAGAGCGTCTGAGACATGGGAGGGAGAGGAAGAAGGGACTGACGGGAAGGGAGAGCTGCTGGGACATGGGAGGGAGAGGAAGAAGGGACTGGAGGGAAGGGAGAGAGCGTCTGGGACATGAGAGGGAGAGGAAGAAGGGACTGACAGGATGGGAGAGCTGCTGGGACATGGGAGGGACTGGTGGGAGAGGGAGAAATCTACTGGACATGGGAGGGAGGGGAGGAAAGGACTGGAGAGCTGCTGGACAAGGGAGGAAGAGGAAGAAGGGACCAGAGGGAAGGGAGAAGCTGCTGGAACATGGGAGGGAGAGGAAGAAGGGACTGACGGGAAGGGAGAGTTGCTGGGACATGGGAGGGACTGGCGGGAAGGGAGAGAGCTACTGGACATGGGAGGGAGAGGAGGAAGGGACTGGAGAACTGATGGACAAGGGAGGAAGAGGAAGAAGGAAGGGAGAGAGCTGCTGGACATGGGATGGAGAGGAGGAGGGGATTGGATGGAAGGGAGAGAGATGCTGGACATGGGAGGGAGAGGAGGAAGGGGCTGGAGAGCTGCTGGACAAGGAAGGAAGAGGAAGAAGGGACTAGAGGGAAGAGAGCTGCTGGACATGGGAGGATAGGGAGAGAAAGAGGGGAGATGGATGAAAGGATGCAGAGAGAAAGGGGAGAAACTAGAAGGATGTGGAGAGAGGAAGGAGACTGAACAGAAAAGGATAGAGAGGTAGACACTGGAGAGAAGGAGAGGGGAGATAGAGACACTAGATGGAAGGATCAGGAGAGAGGGTAGATGAGTGGAAGGATAAGGAGAGAAAGAGGGAAGACACTGGATGGAAGGGTAGGGAGAAAAAGGAGTTGCTGGATGCAAAAGAAAGAGGGGAGACACTGGAAGGATGGGGAGAGAAAGAGGGGAGCTGCTGGATGGAAAGAGGGAGAGGACAGAGTAGGGAAAGTGCCCACCCAAAATTGGCAGTCTGGCTACGCCACTGGTGGGAAGGTGCCACTAGACACCAGGAATTAAATTGTTTTACTCAGGGAAAGAGGGTTAGGTTGGGGAGAGGGAAGGGGCCACTAGCCTACCAGGGAAATGTTTTGAACTGTGGATGTGGAGGGGACTAGGGAGGGGGGTCCACTAGACCACCAGGAGAGACTGATGCTAGATATGTAGGGCAAGATGGGGGGGGGGGGGGATAGGGAGTGCTGGTAAACCAACCCTTCTGCTCCAAACTGGTGATAATTTTCCTGTGGTAGCCGTTTGCCAAAATCTTTTTTATTTTTGCATTCCATAGGATAGCAAATCCATCATATCTGCATTCATTTCAATGTTGTGTGCAATCAGTGTTTTCACATGAGTTAACACCTGCACAGAAACCCCTTCTACATTGCTATCCTGCGGTAAGAAAGTGTTAACCCCACAGTAACAGCACAGGAAGTATTCTGCATCAGCTCCTGGATGACTTTTCAGGGGGTGGAGGTTGATAGAGAGGTATGATACTGGGGATAGGAAGAGAGAGAAAGACAGCTGGAGAAAGGGGAGGGGAACAGAGAAGGGGAGGAAGTGCATCAAGTTTAGGAATGGGTTCAGACTAGTAGTGGAGTGAGACTGCTGGGAGAGGGAGGAACTGAGCCTGAGGTGGTAGACAGCCGAGGTGGTGTCAGTCCTAAAGCATGGAAGAACCAGGCTTTTTTTGCTAGAAGAATTCTACACACAAAATAAATTGGAAATAAAGAATGCAGAATTTTTAAAAACTATGTGCAGAATTTTCAAAATTGTTTACATAGAATTTTACATTTTTTGCATAGAATTTCTCTAGGAATAGTAATTTAAAACATAATAGCCATGAGTTTCTCCTCCAACAATCTAGTACAAGACATGACATGACATGAAATCAAGGACAGCTTTATGGAGCAGCTGGTGCAGGAGCCGAAGAAAGAAGGAAAAATTCTAGACTTGTTCCTTAGTGGAGCGCATGATCTGGTGAGGGACGTTATGGTACTGGGGCCGCTTGATAACAGTGATCATAATATGATCAGTTTTGATATCAACCTTGAAGTAACTATACACAGGAAGTCAAATACATTAGCATTTAACTTTAAAAAAGGAGACTATGATAAAATGAGAAGAACGGTGGAAAAAAAACTTAGGGGGACAACTGAGAGGGTAAAAACTGTACAACAGGCATGGACGCTGTTCAAAAATACCATCCTGGAGGCCCAGGCCAAACATATTCCACAAATCAGAAAAGAAATACGGAACTCCAAAAGACAGCCGGCCTGGTTGAAAAGTGAGGTGAAGGAAGCTATTAGGGCTAAAAGAAATGCCTTCAGAAAATGGAAGAAGGAACCGTCTGAAAATAACAAGAAGCAGCATAAGGAGTGTCAAAGCAAATGCAAGGCGCAGATAAAGAAGGCCAAGAGGGATTACAAAAAAAGGATAGCATTAGAGGCAAAAAAGCATAGTAAAAGATTTTTTTCGGTATATTAAAAGCAGGAAGCCAGCAAAAGAATCGATTGGGCCGCTGGATGACCGAGGGGTAAAAGAGGCGATCAAGGAAGATAAAGACGTAGCAGAGAGATTGAATGAATTCTTTGCTTCGGTCTTCACCGAGGAAGATTTGGGTGGGATACCGGTGTCGGAAATGATATTTCAAGCGGACGAGTCGGAGAAACTTACTGACTTCACGGTAAACCTGGAGGACGTAATGGGGCAGTTCGGCAAACTGAAGAGTAGCAAATCTCCTGGACCGGATGGTATTCATCCTAGAGTACTGATAGAACTGAAAAATGAGCTTGCGGAGCTACTGTTAGTGATATGCAATTTATCCTTAAAATCGAGCGTGGTACCGGAAGATTGGAGGTTAACCAATGTAACGCCGATTTTTAAAAAAGGTTCCAGGGGAGATCAGGGAAATTATAGACCGGTGAGTCTGTCGTCGGTGCCGGGGAAAATGGTAGAGGCTATTATTAAAAACAAAATTACAGAGCACATCCGAGGACATGGATTACTGAGACCGAGTCAGCACGGCTTTTGTGTGGGGAAATCTTGCCTGACCAATTTACTTCAATTCTTTGAAGGAGTAAACAAACATGTGGACAAAGGGGAGCCGGTTGATATTGTGTATCTGGATTTTCAAAAGGCGTTTGACAAGATACATCATGAAAGGCTACAGAGGAAATTGTAGGGTCATGGGATAGGAGGAAACGTCCTATTGTGGATTAAAAACTGGTTGAAGGATAGGAAACAGATAGTGGGGTTAAATGGGCAGTATTCACAATGGAGAAGGGTAGTTAGTGGGGTTCCTCAGGGGTCTGTGCTAGGACCGCTGCTTTTAATATATTTATAAATGATTTAGAGATGGGAGTAACTAGCGAGGTAATTAAATTTGCTGATGACACAAAGTTATTCAATGTTGTCAACTCGCGACAGGATTGTGAAAAATTACAGAAGGACCTTACGAGACTGGGAGACTGGGCGGCTAAATGGCAGATGACGTTTAATGTGAGCAAGTGCAAGGTGCATGTGGGGAAAAAAGAACCCGAATTATAGCTACGTCATGCAAGGTTCCATGTTAGGAGTTACGGACCAAGAAAGGGATCTGGGTGTCGTCGTCTAGAATTGTCTTATAATGTTTTCTGTTATATTACTATCATGTATTTCTTTACCATGTAACCCATAACCCTTCTGTAATACCAGATGTCTATTTTCTTCTTATTTCCACTATTCATGATGTATTGTAAGCCACATTGAGCCTGCAAAGAGGTGGGAAAATGTGGGATATAAATACAACAAATAATAATACACAAACCTTCTGTTCAGTGTGCTGCTGCAGCTCGGAAAGCGAATAGAATGTTGGGTATTATTAGGAAAGGTATGGAAAACAGGCGTGAGGATGTTATAATGCCATTATATTGCTCCATGGTGCGACCGCACCTTGAGTACTGTGTTCAATTCTGGTCGCCACATCTCAGGAAAGATATAGTGGAATTGGAAAAGGTGCAGCGAAGGGCGACTAAAATGATAACGGGGATGGGACGACTTCCCTATGAAGAAAGACTAAGGAGGCTAGGGCTTTTCAGCTTGGAGAAGAGACAGCTGAGGGGAGACATGATAGAGGTATATAAAATAATGAGTGGAGTGGAACAGGTGGATATGAAGCGTCTGTTCACGCTTTCCAAAAATACTAGGACTAGGGGGCATGCGATGAAACTACAGTGTAGTAAATGAAAAACAAATCGGAGAAAATTTTTCTTCACCCAACGCGTAATTAAACTCTGGAATTTGTTGCCGGAGAACGAGGTGAGGGCGGTTAGCTTGGCAGAGTTTAAAAAGGGGTTAGACGGTTTCCTAAAGGACAAGTCCATAAACCGCTAAAAATGGACTTGGGAAAAATCCACAATTCCGGGAATAACATGTACAGAATGTTTGTACGTTTGGGAAGCTTGCCAGGTGCCCTTGGCCTGGATTGGTCGCTGTCGTGGACAGGATGCTGGGCTCGATGGACCCTTGGTCTTTTCCCAGTGTGGCATTACTTATGTACTTATGACTACTTACAGGTACAATTTCTCCCTTAAGTACAAATAACAAGCTTTGTACTACAATGAAATCAAATCAGGACTTGCCACCAATAAAGGTGAGAGAACCAAAGGCATACGCTAATTATCTCATCTTTTTCTCTCAACCCTCTACTTCAATCCCACATTTATTACAGATGATTTCCCAATTCTCATTTGCAGGATACTGCATCAATTGGGACAAATTCAAAGTGATGCCTCTCAATGATGTCACACCTCAAATTGACATTGGATCCACAGAGCTTAAGTGGTCTCCTATGCAACTAAAATACTTAGGGGTGCTATTCCATAAGGATCAAGATCACTATCCAGCTTATAATCGAACGAGAAAAACGCCCAAGTTCCGACCTAAATCGGGAGATGGGCGTTTATCTCACAAAACGATTAAAGCGGTATAATCGAAAGCCGATTTTGGACGTTTTCAACTGCACTCCGTCGCGGATGCGGACAAAGTTGATGGGGGCATGTCAGAGGTGTGGCGAAGGCGGAACTGGGGCGTGGTTATCTGCCGAACAGAGATGGGCGCATTTCACAGATAATGGGACAAAAGTATGCGTTTTTAGCTAGAATTTAGGGCACTTTTCCTGGACCCTGTTTTTTCACGAATAAGGCCCCAAAAAGTGCCCTAAATGACCAGATGACCACTGGAGGGAATCGGGGATGACCTCCCCTGACTCCCCCAGTGGTCATAAACCCCCTCCCACCACAAAAAATGATGTTTCACAACTTTTATTTTGACCCTCAAATGTCATACCCACCTCCCTGGCAGCAGTATGCAGGTCCCTGGAGCAGTTGTTAGGGGGTGCAGTGGACTTCAGGCAGGTGGACCCAGGCCCATCCCCCCCCTACCTGTTACAATTGTGCTGCTTAATGCTTAGTCGTCCAACCCCCCCCCCGAACCCACTGTACCCACATGTAGGTGCCCCCCTTCACTCCTTAGGGCTATAGTAATGGTGTAGACTTGTGGGCAGTGGGTTTTGAGGGGGATTTGGGGGGCTCTACACACAAGGGAAGGGTGCTATGCACCTGGGAGCTTTTTTACCTTTTGTTCTGTTTTTGTAAAAGTGCCCCCTAGGGTGCCTGGTTGGTGTCCTGGCATGTTAGGGGGACCAGTGCACTACGACTCCTGGCCCCTCCCACGAACAAATGCCTTGGATTTATTCGTTTTTGAGCTGGGCGATTTCATTGTCCATTATCGCTGAAAAGCAAAAACGCCCAGCTCACAACTTGGCGAATAAAACATGGACGTCTAATTGTTTCGAAAATACGCTTGGGTCCGCCCCTTCACGGACCCGTTCTCGGAGATAAACGCCCATGGAGATAGGCGTTTCTGTTCGATTATGCCCCTCCATGCCTATTAACCTTAATGCCATATTGATTAAGGTGGAGAAGCTTATTAATAAATGGTCACTTATGACTTTATCTTGGTGGGGCTGTTTGGAGGCCATTAAAATGTCTATTGTGTTAATAGTGAATTACTATCTCATTATCGGGAATTTTCAAAAGAGAAGGGCGCCCATCTTCTGACACAATCGGGAGATGGGCATCCTTCTCTCAGGGTCACCTAGATCGGCATAATCGAAAGCTGATTTTGGGCGCCCTCAACTGCTTTCCATCGTGGAGACCACCAAAGTTCACAGGGGCATGTTGGCACCATACCGAAGGCGGGACTGGGGCGTGATTAAGAGTTGGGCGTCCTCAGCCGATAATGGAAAAAAGAAGGGCATCCCTGATGAGCATTTGACCGACTTGGTCCATTTTTTTTCATGACCAAGCCTCGCAAAGGTGCCTGAACTGACCAGATGACTACCGGAGGGAATTGGGGATGACCTCCCCTGACTCCCCCAGTGGTCACTAACCCCCTCCCACCCTCAAAAAAACAACTTTAAAAACTTTTTTTGCCAGCCTGAAATGTCATACTCGGGTCCATCGCAGCAGTATGCAGGTCCCTGGGAAGGGGGAGGTATGTGTGTGTCAGCGGAGGCATAGCGAAGGCGTGGACATCCTTCTTCCAAACATTTTGGACATCCTGAACTGCCCCCCCCCCCACAGGAACGGCCAAATTTCAAGGGAGTGGAGGAGTGGCCTAGTGGTTAGAGCACTGGTCTTGCAATCCAGAGGTGGCCGGTTCAAATCCCACTGCTGCTACTTGTGATCCAAAATCCAAATAAATAAAGAGGGTGTTGGAGGCATAGCAGGCATGGACATCCTTCTCACAGAAACATCCAGGCATGGATGTCCTTCTCACAGAAACATCCACATTTTGAATGTCGTCAACTGCCATCACAGGAATGGAGGCATAGCAAAGGACGTCCTCAACTGCCCTCAACTGCCGTTGCAGGGACGGAGGCATAGCAAAGGACGTCCTTCACCCATACTCTAAAAAATCAACTGCCGTTGCAGGGACGGAGGCATAGCAAAGGACGTCCTTCACCCATACTCTAAAAAAACCCCAAAAAGACGTCCCTGACAAGCACTTGGACGTTTTCACCTGGACTTGTATTTTTCTAAGGTTGTAGATGGCAATTTATTTATTTATTATTTGTTGCATTTGTACCCCACATTTTCCCACCTATTTGCAGGCTGAATGTGGCTTACATATTACCGTCAAAGGCGTTTGCCCAGTCGGTGGTTAATAAATACAAGGTTGTATAATGATCATATGAGGTATAAGTGGAGGATCGGGATGGATGAAGAATGCGTGTTGTCCTGTTCGATCATAGTCATGCTGTGTTGGTAGGTGAAGAGGGTTACGTGGGGTCATTGGGGTAAGCCTTTTTGAAGAGGTTGGTTTTTAGTGATTTCCTGAAGTTCAAGTGGTCGATTGATTTCACAGCTTTTGGGAGCCCATTCCATAGTTGTGCACTTATGTAGGAGAAGCCGGCTGCGTAAGTTGTTTTGTATGTCAATCCTTTGCAATTTGGGTAGTGTAGGTTTATGTAAGATCTTGACGATCTGACTTTGTTTCTTATTGGTAAGTCTATAAGGTCTGTCATGTATCCTGGGACTACGCCGTATATGATTTTGTGGACTAAGGTGCAGATTTTGAAGATGATCCGTTCTTTGATTGGAGCCAATGAGGCATATTTTCAAAGCACTTTGGGAGGCTAAGTTCCATAGGTTTCTATGGAACTTTGGGAGGCTAAGTGCTTTGAAAATATGCCTCAATGTAACTTTTCTCGGAGGGGTTTGGCACTTTTGAAGCGTGTTTTGTTAAATATCAGCCTGGCTGCTATATTTTGGGCAGTCTGGAGTTTTTTCATGAGTTGTTCTTTGCAGCCCACGTAGATTCCGTTGCAATAGTCTGCATGGCTTAGGACCATTGATTGTATAAGGTATTCAAAAATTTCAAAACTGTGCAGAGTATATAATTAAAGAAACTGTCAATTGCTTAACATTTACTCTGGTGTTCAATTGCAACTTGAGCATTCAAAATAGAATTAAATAGTTTTTTTAAAAAATCGCCTCACAGGCCAAAGGTACCTTGTTAATAGGACACCTCTGATCTGGCCAACATCATAGGCTCCTCCTCCTTCCGTGAAAACAACCACAGACTAAAAACTTCCAAAAAAACTTTTAATCACGGAAGACAAAAAAAATCTGTGGCAGAAAAACACTTCAGGAGGGGTCTTATATGTATCTAAATTCTGATGCTTTCAAATAGCAATATAATGTTCACATTTTCATGATTGAAAAAAGTCTTTAAACCAGTCGTATAATATTGAGAGTAAAACAGGACTTGAAATGCTTGCAAATTCACTCCCACTCATTAATTATATAAAGTAGAAAAAAAATAGAGACTGAATACAACAATTTTAGCATTTACACCTATCGTGTTTAAAGAGCTTGAAAGTACTTAGCTTTAAGCCGAACACAGTCTCTGCTGTTTCTATATAACCGTTTGCTGGTTATTTTCCCATCTCTAAGGTCGACCTAAATGTTGAGATTTGGGTGTCCCATCTTGTTTCGATAATATGGGTTCCCCCACCCCTTCATGGAGCCATCCTGCGAGGATGGCCCCAGGAAAACTTGGGCGCCCGTTCGATTATGTCCTTCCACGAAACTGTTCCCCTTCTATTGAATGCATAGTCTGTAGTGATATATAAAACTGTTGGAAGCTTATAACCACACACATTTTTTGGAGTAATTGAAATTACAGATTGATTATGGCTACCAGCTCATGGCGCACAGGGTTCTGTTTCTCTGCCGATGTAGCAATGGAGCTTCTACAGGATACGTCTGACTTCCCGACATTAAAATCGGTAGGGCTGGATGTGGAATGGGAAACAATGTTGTCCAATTTTAAGTCCTCCATCAGGCTAGAGCTGAACAGTTCGGTATTAATAGAGTATTGCAAGTTGGAATATATTCCTCGAGGGCTGCGTATGATGAAAGCGCTCCAGATTTTTAAAGATCAAATCGATTTTGTCAACAAGTGGAATATGATACTGAACAAGTGCTCGTTAGACCTGATGCAACTTATTATAGAACATTTCAAGTCAGTCCTACAACAGGAGAAAGAGCTGCTAGATAAGGAGCTCAATAGACTCAAAGAACAAGTGTCGGATCAGGTTTTTGAACAAAGAAATTTGAAATTAAAAGAAACCCTTGAATCATTCAGAGAGAATTTACACAAATCCTAGTTGAAAAAATTGACCAGGGATAGGGAAGACTGCATACAAGGAAGAGTTTTATCCGTGGATGAGAGAGAAGAGAGAGATGGAATCATCTGAACAGATGATGGCGAGTACTTCCACTGTTCAGAAGAAGGTAGCGTTTAAAGCATTTCAGTTCATGGAGAGTTCATCAGGCAGCAGTGACGGAGATGATTGTTTTAGAGAATTGGCACCCCAGGAAGACCCGAGGAAGAGGTGGAAAAAGAGGGGAAGCCAGAGGACAACCCAGGACACAACCACGGACCAGGTCGCAGTTTTAGACACGGGGAATGTCATTAATCTGTCCAGAACAACCCTTCCCCCGACGGTGATCTCTCTTTTGTCCAAAGGCCTGTCCTATGTCCCACACGCCGCTTTAGCCCGTTCCAGATTGACCTGGAGAAGTTTATCTGTAAGCTACAGTTGCAGATATTTTTTAAGGATCAAGAAACCAAAGAAAGCAGACCAAGGATCCACGTTCTCAGTGGATCCCGCCTATCCCACTGGATCCAGTGGTGAAGGCATTTAAACATATGGTGTTATGGGACGTACAGCAATTTTTTGGCAGGGCATCATACAGATTCCGCAATAATTTAAGTAGGATGGAACGACAGGCCATGAAGAGTCTACAAAACAACGATGACATCGTTATAAAGAGGGCGGACAAGGGCGGGGCAGTGGTGGTACTGTACACTGAAAACTACACAGGAGAAGTTAATTCACAGCTGGCAGACTTTAATGCATACCATAGAGTAGACCAAGACCCTACAGGTTATTTACAACAACAGATTAAAGAATTGACACTCACGGGTTTAGAAAAGGATTTTTTAATGAATAAGGAATACCAGTTCCTAAATAGTCCAGGCCCTCGGATTCCCGTATTATACATTCTGCGGAAAATACACAAGGATCCATTGAGACCTCCGGGCAGACCTATCATGTCTTGAAAGGGCTCGCTACTGGAGCCCCTTTCAATATATGTTGATACATTCCTGAGACTATATTTATTTATTTGTTACATTTGAATCCCACATTTTCCCACCTATTTGCAGGTTCAATGTAGCTTACATAGTACCGTGAAGGCATTCGCCATCTCCAGTAGAGAAACAAATAGTGGTGTTATGGTCGAATAAGAATCACGTGTTACAGACACATTAGAGAATCGTAGAGAGGAAGAGTTAGTTAGTGACCAATTACGAGCTTTGGTTTCATTGTGTTGCAGGGTTCAGGCATTTACGTGGGGTCTTTTGGGTATTCCTTTTTGAATAGGTTGGTTTTTAGTAACTTCCGGAAGTTTAAGTGGTCGTACGTTGTTTTCACGACTTTTGGTAGTGCGTGTATCTGCAAGCCCCACGTACATTAAAGACGTACATTTTTTTGAGGATCTTATCAGACACAGCGCTACCAGACAGTCCAGTATTGATGGTAACACTGGACATTAAATCCCTGTATACGGTGATACCACAGGATGAGCTGTTGACAGTTGTTGCAACCTTACTGAGGTCAAGACCAAGACCACACGAAGTGCCTACGAAATTTCTATGTGCCCTAACGGAACTAGCTTTATGTGAAAAAAAATTTTCTGTTGTGGGAAGATCTATATATGCAACAATCCGGAGTAGCGATGGGGGCCACTTTTGCCTTGACATTGGCAAACTTATTTTTGAATGAGTTTGAAAAAAGTGGATTAACGGGTCACAGTTGCAACATAAGATCCTCCTTTGGAGGAGGTTTATTGATGACATTTTTTCTATTGTGGCGAGGCACAGAAATAGAACTATTAGGCTTTAACGGGTAGCTGAATACCTGCCATTTAAGCATACAATTCACAATGTCATCGTCTAACACATCAATACATTTTCTTGATGTCAATATCCAGCTGAAGGATTGCACATTCATTACCAAAGTATTCGTCAAACTGACAGACAGAAACACCATCTTAGAATATGGAAATAGCCACCCGAGATCACTGCAGGAGAGTATTCCCTTCTCGCAGATGTTGAGGTTTAGACGTATATGTACTCAAGACAAAGATTTTAAAACACAGGCGCAGGTATTCCAGCAGAACCTACAAGATCGGCACTACCCTCAAAACGTCTTGAAGCAAGCATATCTCTGAGCTAGATAAAACAATAGAGACCTTTTACTACAGGACAAGCAACAAACTACATCTGATGATGCCCTGATGGTGTTTGTTACGCTGTTTGCACCGGGAGGGGAGGCAACAGCTAGGATTATCCACCGCCATTGGGACATTATGAAGACACATCCAGTATTTACGAATACAGATTTGAGAATGGCATGCTCTCGTTCGAAAAATTTGAAAGAGGTATTGAGCCCGGCGGGTATGCCCCAGAATACACAGTTGAGTGAGAGTCTATCACCTGGTCACCAACAAGTTCACCAACCATTTGGACAAAAAAACGTACAAATTGCGACAGCACACTACCTGTCAATCACAGAATGTCATTTATGTAGTGATATGTCCATGTGACAAAGTGTATGTGGGCAAGACGAGTAGAACTCTGCATACACGGATGAGAGAGCATCGCTCATGTATTACAACCAGAACATCTGGGGCACCTTTAGTACAGCATTGTGCTGTGCATGCCCATGAGTACATCGATCTAAAGTGCCTAGCGTTAGAGCAGGTGCAATTAGCAATTTGAGGGGGTGATTTAAATAAAAAACTTCTACAATGATTCCAAGATGGCCGCACGCATCTAGGAGAGCTGTAGACCTCGTTTCCTGATATTAAATATGCTGAAAGGAATAGGCAAGGCAGCAGCCCGAGCTTCCCCAATGCCTGCCTCAATACCTGCTGGTCCAATGGACTGATTTGTGACGACTCCAGGGCAAGACAGGGAGATCGGGAGCTGTTCTTTAGGAAACGCCGGCATAATGGAGGAAGTATCGGCGTCTCCAGGACTCGATGTTACTCTGATCCCCGATTTGAGAACTCCGCCCCCGCAGCCAAAATGGACTAGCTCTCCCTCCGAGGGAACGAGTGGCCCGACGCCAAGGAGCGGAATGGGCCTGGTCTCGATTGAAGCTCAAAGTAAGCATTTTGAGAGGGAGTTAGGGGGACAGATGGCACCCCCAGAGATAAGCAGTCAGACGTCATCTGAAGCGGGTCAAGGAGGCACAGAAAGTGGGAGGACTCCAGAATTTTCGAGGAATATGCCTCCTGGGATTATGGTAAAACCGGCAGAGGTAACTTTGGATACTTTGTGGGATTTAGTGGCTCAAGTGGTACAATATTTGTTACAACAAACTAATGCTGCTTCTCAAAAAGTTAATGTGATTGAAAGAAGAGTGGAGAAAAATGAAACAGATATAAAATCTCTTTCTGAATGGTTTGATATTATGGAAGAAAAAGTTACAAATATAGGAAATATTCAAACAGTTATGTTAAAGGACATTTCAAACCTCAGAAGTAAAGCGGAATTATATGAAAATCACATGAGAAGATATAATCTAAGATTTATAAAAATTCAGAGAGTAAAAATGGTAAGCCCATTAGAAATGCTAAAATGATATTTCAAAGAGGTGTTAGAGATACCTGAGGCAAATTTACCACCTTTTACCCAAGTGTATTACATGCTACAAAAATAACAGGAGCAACCACAGCAACAAACATCTTTGGATGTTACTGCTCTTTTGGAAACATTGGATACGGAACAGGCCACCGCGGCAACTCTATTATCGGATAAACAATGGTTGTTCAGACTGTTCTTTAAGCACAAAGACAAATTGTTTCTGGGCCTAAGGATATTCTTATTTCCAGATGTTTCAAGGGACACACAAAAGAAACAAAATCAATTTTTTATATTGAAACCTGCTCTGGTACAACTAGGAGGCACGTTTTATCTTAGATTTCCCTGAAAGTGTATTGTATGTTACAACACACAAAAGTACGTTTTTGTGGATCCATCTCACTTAACAGCATTTGTAGCCTCAAAAAGAGCTGAAGGAGTGTAATAGTATAAAGTCTTGTTATTTTTCTTCCTAGATGCAGATTTGCTTTGAAAAAAGTTTTCCTTTTTCCTCCTATTTTTTTTTTCTTTAGAGTCCCCCTAATATAATGTGGACTTGAATGTTGTTAAATATGTGATATATATTGTTTTGTTAATTTGATAACTCAACACTTTCTAATCAAGTGTAATTCCTTGAATATAAGATGTATATGTATAAAAAAAAACTTCTACAACGGGAAGTTTTTTGGACGTATCATCTTAAGTCTTTGGAACCTACTACTACTACTACAAATCATTTCTATAGCGCTACCAGTCGTATGCAGCGCTTCACAATTTAACATGAAGAAAAGACAGCCCCTGCTCAAAAGAGCTTACAATCTGAATCAGGACAGACAGACAGGACAAATAAGGGATAAGGGTAGGACAGACAGATAGGACACATCGGGAAAGGGACTATTGAAGACAAGATAAAGGTTACGAGCAGGTGACAAGTTAGGAGTTAAAAGCAGCATCAAATAGGTATGCCTTTAGCCCGGATTTGAAGGTGGCCAGGGATGGAGCTTGACGTAATGGCTCAGGAAGTCTATTCCAGGCATAAGGTGCGGCAAGATAAAAGGGACGGAGTCTGGAATTAGCGATGGAGGAGAAGGGTACAATTAGGAGAGATTTGCCTAGTGAACAGAGTTCCTGGGAAGGAGTGTAGGGAGAGATGAGGGTGGAGAGGTAGTGAGGGGCAGCAGAGTGAATGCACTTATAGGTTAATAAGAGGAGCTTGAACTGTCTACGGAAATGGATAGGGAGCCAGTGAAGTGACTTCAGAAGAGGGCTGATATGGACATAGCGACTTTGGCGAAAAATTAATCTTGCAGCAGAATTTTGAACAGATTGAAGAGGAGAGAGATGGCTGAGTGGAAGACCGGTGAGAAGCAAGTTGCAGTAGTCCAAGCGAGAGGTGATGAGAGCGTGGATGAGGGTTCTGGTAGCGTGCTCAGAAAGGAGAGGGCGAATTTTGGTGATATTATAGAGGAAGAAACGACAGGTTTTAGCAATCTGTTGAATAAGTGCAGAGAAGGAGAGGGAGGAGTCGAAGATGACCCCAAGGTTACGAGCAGATGAGACAGGAAGAATGAGCGTGTTGTCGACAGAAATAGAGAGTGGGGGAAGGGGAGAGTTAGCTTAAGATGGTGATTAAGATGACGACCGCTTAAAGAGCTCCGCTGAGCCGCGAATGAGGCCCCGTTAATAAGGACACCTAATCTGCTCCCGGTCGCACCATCCAAGACCGGAGGGAAGCAGTAGCGTGGGCGTGACACCGAAAGGCGACAACGCCGCCGGGGACAGCAGGAAAAGCGGCGAATAATTGGTGCTCACGGCGAGATCCAAGATGGCGGCCGCTCCAGACCTCCGGTCCCAGCGTGGCACTGAATAGAATGAACAGTCATACGAGCGGGTGATCAGGAGCAACAAGAACCCTTCCGTGATCAGCAGGGGAAACGGAGACGGTAGGGCAGAACAAGGGAGCGCCGGGACCCCTCCCCCCTTCGCATCCCCCTCACCAGGAAGCGTCCAAGCTCCAGTGCTCCTGGCCGAGGTGGGTATCGAGGGAGACCCGAAGAACAGCCAGCAGTTGGAGATAGCGGGGGTTGGAAAACTGCCAGAGGAAGGAGAGGGAGCGGAGGAGGCGCCGGTGTACCGAGGGATCGTCAGCCCACGTGGACCCATCGACCGTTGGCGACCCTGGCCCAACTGCCAGCGGGCCGCTGAGGAGCGGAGCTGGCAGCTGAGCGAGAGCAGAGGGCAGAGTGGCGCGGCACACCCACGGACCCGCCGACTGCACCAGCACAGATTCGCTTACCCAGGGTGAGTGCCGATCGCTGCAGCCGAGCAGGGGGAGAGAGGCAGGTTGCGAGGGCCCAGGTTGCGAGACGGTCTCTCGCACTATCAACAGCCCACGAGCCGATCTTGCCTGGTCCGAGAGCCCGCCCTCGGCTGTCGTGCTCCCCGGCAGGAATTGCCCGGGACCGTGTTGGCCGAGAGTTCCGGGTGACCCAGGTAGAGTTGGAGGGAGTTCGTCTGCGGCCTGTGGTCCCGGGCCCAGCAGCCCGATGCCCACGCTGCCCTTCCCGCCGCGTGGCGGTACAGCGACGCGGTCTACCCCAGGCGGCCTGGTTGCTCTGCTGCTTTGAGGGCAGCCCTGCTCGGTCACTCTGAGACCAGCCCAGCTGCTCCAGCTTTCCCGAGCCAGCTTCTCTCTGCCTGCTTGCTTACTCGCTCGACCGGCAGCTCCAGCTTCCTCCAGCTTCCCCCTGCTTGTTCCGGTTCATCTGCTCCAGCCTGCTTGTTCCCAGCTGAGCCCAGCTGCTCCAGCTTTCCCGAGTCAGCTTCTCTCTGCCTGCTTGCTTACTCGCTCCAGACCGGGGGCTCCAGCTTCCCGCCTACTTGTTCCGGTTCATCTGCTCCAGCATGCTTGTTCCAGTCCAGATGCCCCAGCGTGTTCCAGCCCTCTTGTTCCAGTCCAGATGCCCCAGCGTGTTCCAGTCCGCCTGATCCCAGCTTGTTCCAGTCAGATGCCCCAACGTGTTCCAGTCTGCCTAATCCCAGCGTGTTCCAGTCCGCCTGATCCCAGCGTGTTCCGGTTCGCCTGATCTCAGCTTGTTCCGGTCCGCCTGATCCCAGCTTGATCCAGCTTGTTCCAGCTTGTTCCAGTCCGCCGATCCAGCTTCCCCCTTGCTCGTTCCAGTCCATCTGCGCCAGCCTGCTTGTTCCGGTCCAAATGCTCTAGTGTGTTCCAATCTGCCTGAGCCACCTGCTCCAAGCTCGTTCCAGTCTGCATGATCCAGCTTCCCCTTGCTTGTTCCAGTCCATCTGCTCCACCCTGCTTGTTCCAGTCCAAATCCTCTAGTGTGTTCTGATCCGCCTGCTCCAAGCTCGTCCCAGTCCGCCCGATCCCAGCTTACTCCAGTCCACCGATCCAGCTTCCCATGCTTGCTCCAGTGTTCCAGTCCATCTGCTCCAGCCTACTTGCCCCAGTACACCTGCCCAGCCTGCCTGCTCCAGTACATCTGCTCCAGCGTGCTCCAGTCCGCCTGATCCGC
Source organism: Microcaecilia unicolor (assembly GCF_901765095.1). Taxonomy (NCBI): domain Eukaryota; kingdom Metazoa; phylum Chordata; class Amphibia; order Gymnophiona; family Siphonopidae; genus Microcaecilia; species Microcaecilia unicolor. The sequence continues at coordinate 175,981 of NW_021963060.1, read as the reverse complement.
TGCAAGCCTCTTTGCCATTGACTTACCTGCCTGCCTGCTGCTACCTTGTCAACCATTGACTTACCTGCTCGCCTGCCTGCCTGCGAGCCTCTCATCCATTGACTTACCTGCCTGCCTGCTGCTAGCTTGTCAACTATTAACTTACCAGTCCATCAATTCCAAACCTCCAACCCAGCTCTCCATTCTATCTATCTGCTTAACACCTTAGTCACCACACAGTCACCTGCTACACCTCAGTCACTACGTATGGCTCCTATCCACATTCTCTTCCTTGCCCTGTCCCTTCCTAATCTCTTCTCCTCCCCACCCCCTCTGTCCACCAATGGAACTCGTTGCCCTCCCGCCTGGCCCGCCACGGCATTACCCTTTTCACCCCCATCCCTCACCACCTCATCATCCCTCTTATCCCCCTCCTCCATCCTAGCTCTCAACCTTCAACACTTCCTTCCTGCTATTAACCCATCCCCATTCCTCCTAAGTGTACCCCGTCTTCGTCGCCTTCGTCGCCCATCCTCCCCATCCCTCCTCCGCTCTCTCTTGTTCCTCCTCCTACTATCCGCCAGAGACATTAACCCTAATCCAGGTCCCCCTCATCTGTCCCCATCCTATCCACGCGGACGATCCCGGGACGTCTCCAATCTCGTCTCTATTCCCCTCCTCCCCCCTTCTTCCCTCCCCTTCTCCTGCGCCTTGTGGAATGCCCACTCAGTCTGCAACAAACTGCCCTTCACCCACGATCTCTTCATCTCCCACTCCCTTCAACTGCTCGCCCTAACCAAAACCTGGATCTCCCCGGACAACTCTGCCTCAGTCGCAGCCCTTTGCCATGGTGGTTACCTCTTCTCACACACTCCCTGCCCAGTTGGCCACAGTGGAGGCGTTGGGTTACTACTCTCGGCCTCCTGTAGTTTCCAACCCCTCCTCCTACCGCAGTCTCACTGTTTCTCATCCTTTGAAGTCCACTCCATCCGGCTATTAAACCCGCTACCACTCAGAGTGGGAGTCATCTACCGCCCCCCTGATAAATCCTTCTCTTCCTTCCTTACCGACTTCGATGCCTGGCTCTTTGTCTTTCTTGAACCCTCATCTCCATCCCTCATTCTCGGAGACTTCAATATACATGTTGATGACCCATCCGACCCTCACGCTTCTAAGTTCCTCACCCTAACTTCCTCCTTCAACCTCCAGCTGTGCTCTACCACCCCTACTCACCGTGACGGCCATTGTCTTGACCTCGTCCTTTCCTCATCCGGCTCACCCTCCAATTTCCAAGCTTCAGTTCTTCCTCTCTCCGATCACCACCTGATCACATTCACACTTCTTCACCCCCCCCCCCCGCCACGCCCAACCTTAACCACCACCTCCAGGAATCTCCAGGACATTGACCCCCTCACCCTATCCACTAGTATCTCTAATCTCCTCCCATCCATCATGTCCTCCGAGACTGTCGACAAAGCGGTCTCCGCTTACAATGCCGCTCTCTTCTCTGCTCTGGACACCCTCGCACCATCCACCTCCCGTCCCACAAAGCCTACTAATCCCCAGCCCTGGCTGACCCCTTGCATCCGTTACCTTCGCTCCTGCGCACGATCTGCCAAACGCCTCTGGAGGAAATCTCGTACTCATTCAGACTTCCTTCACTATAAATTCATGCTATCCTCCTTCCACTCCTCCCTATTCCTTGCAAAACAGGACTATTACACTCAATTGACCAATTCTCTCAGCTCCAACCCTCGTCGTCTCTTCACCACCCTTAACTCTCTCCTCAAGGTGCCCCCCGCTCCCACTCCCCCCTCACTCTCTCCTCAATCACTGGCTGATTACTTCCACGACAAAGTGCAAAAGATCAACCTTGAATTCACTACCAAGCCAGGCCTCCTTCTCCTCCTTTTCTGAGATCACCGAGGATGAAACCTCCCGCCTTCTTTCCTCCTCGAAATGCACCACCTGTTCCTCTGATCCCATCCCCACCTCGACCCACTCCAGTCCAGTTTCCGCCCTCTCCACTCGACAGAAACAGCACTCTCTAAAGTCTGCAATGACCTGCTTCTGGCCAAATCCAGAGGCTACTACTCCATCCTCATCCTCCTCGATCTTTCTACCGCTTTTGACACTGTCAATCACTGTAAATCACGATTTACTTCTCGCCTCACTGGCCTCATTTGGGTTCCAGGGCTCTGTCCTCTCCTGGTTCTCCTCCTATCTCTCCCACCGCAAATTCAGGGTGCACTCTCATGGATCTTCCTCCACTCCCATCCCGCTATCTGTTGGAGTTTCCCAGGGATCTGTTCTTGGACCCCTTCTCTTCTCTATCTACACCTCTTCCCTAGGCTCACTGATCTCATCTCATGGCTTCCAGTATCATCTTTACGCTGATGACACCCAGCTCTATCTCTCCACACCAAACATCACCGCAGAGACCCAGGCCAAGGTATCGGCCTGCCTATCCGACATTGCTGCCTGGATGTCCAACCGCCACCTGAAGCTGAACATGTCCAAGACCGAGCTCCTCGTCTTTCCACCTAAGCCCACTTCTCCTCTTCCCCCACTCTCTATCTCAGTTGATGGCACCCTCATCCTCCCCGTCTCATCTGCCCGCAACCTCGGGGTCATCTTCGACTCCTCCCTCTCCTTCTCTGCGCATATCCAGCAGACTGCCAAAACCTGTCGCTTCTTCCTTTTCAACATCAACAAAATTCGCCCTTTCCTCTCTGAGCACACCACCCGTACTCTCGTCCACGCTCTCATCACCGCTCGTCTCAACTACTGCAACTTGCTCCTCACTGGCCTCCCACTCAGCCATCTATCCCCCCTTCAATCCATTCAGAACTCTGCCGCACGTCTCATATTCCGCCAGAACAGATATACTCATATCACCCCTCTCCTCAAGTCGCTTCCCTGGCTTCCAATCAGATACCGCATCCAATTCAAGCTTCTCCACCTTACTTACAAATGCACTCACTCTGCTGCTCCACCCTACCTCTCTACCCTCATCTCCCCCTACGTTCCTGCCCGTAACCTCTGCTCACATGACAAATCCCTCCTCTCAGTACCCTTCTCCACCATTGCCAACTCCAGGCTCCGCTCATTTTGCCTTGCCTCACCCTATGCCTGGAACAGTCTTCCTGAATCCCTACACCAAGCCCCCTCCCTACCCATCTTCAAATCCTTGCTTAAAGCTCACCTCTTCAATGCTGCATTCGGAACCTAACCTTTCAAACATATAGGTTGCCCCAATCTGTCTGACCTATCTGATTAACTGTACATTTGTCTTTTTAGATTGTAAGCTCTTCGAGCAGGGACTGTCCTTCCATGTTAAATTGAACAGCGCTGTGTAACCCTAGTAGCGCTTTAGAAATGTTAAGTAGTAGTAGTAGGAGCTCAGTTTTGGACATATTGAGCTTCAGGTGGCGGTGAGACATCCAGGCAGCAATGTGGGATTAAACACTTATCTACACTGGTGGTGTTACCTATAAACAAGTGACAGTTTCTGGTGAGTCCCTATAGATATCCAGGAACAGAGCCGTTAAAAAGTACAAGCGCCATGTTGAACAGTCAGGGTCTGCATTTAGAGAGAGAAGGACACAAGTAAGTGACGGAGCATGATTGAGCGGTTATATATATCACTTTGTGAAAACGCTGAAACACTAATCTATTGTCTTTATGATTAAGACGTGCAAACAAATCCAGATCCCTCAACAAAGCTGAGGCGAAAAAGGAACCTGTCGGGGTTCGGTGGAGATATGAAAATGTGCAGATAAGTGTTCAATTGTCTTTCAGCGTATGAGTGATGCAAATAAGAGGACTGTGTTCTTAAAACAAAAAACAAAAAATCCTAAAATGAAGTAAAAAGGTTTACATAGTACCACCTTTTTCTGGACATCAAGGTGGTTAGGGGTACAAGTCAGTGATTATATGCAGTCACGGAAGCTTAAAAAGTCTCAAGATAAATTTGAGGACATAAGCGTGTTGACGCTATGAGACTGTTCCCCTTCTACTGAATGCATAGTCTGTAATGATATATAAAACTTGTTTTGAGTACAAACATTGTCCTGTTCAGCACACTATTAGCAGCCAAGTTCGTACAAAGTTAATTATGTTCAGTGGAAAATAAATCTGTTGGTTCAGGCTTCTTGCTATGTGAATATTCCATCACTGTTTCATTATTGCTACCAAGTATTACATATTAAGGGGATTTGTTTTAATTCATTTATCCAGTCCTTACATGCACATGGTTTTGCTTTTTAAACCCAAAGGTTTCCTATGGTAGCACTGTGCATATTTGAATTAGTTTTTCTGTACAAGTTTTGTTTGATTTGTCTTTATTTGAAATTTTAAAAAATGTTTAAAACATCTTGTCAACAAGGGGCAGGGCAGGGACTTCACCGAACTGGTCTCCAATTGCTAAGACTGGCCCTGCTGACTGACCCGCTCTTGTGCTGCCTTAAAAGTGTCATAAGAGTTCCACTAACCATTAGTATAAATTTTTTGCATCGCTGGATAGAGAAGCATGAATCTTATGCTTTTTTCTTGAAGAGTTGTGCATAGTGGTGTAAACTGCTTCTGACTCTCTTGCAAGGTCTGAGAATAATCCTGAAAACATTTCACATATGCGCTCTCAGATTGAAGAGTGTCTCGTTTGAGTCAGTAGCCTTGCAATATCTCTACTTTTTACAAGCAATTATGTATTTTTAGAATTACTGCTCTTGGTCTCTAATGGCCTTCCTGCATGCAGCCTAACCTGTGTGCTCGCTCTAAACACAAGGCACCAACCCTATCGGTAAGGGCAAATTCTTGTGTCAGCCAGTGTTCCAGTACAGGTATGAATGAGCATTTCGCAAGTTGCTCAGGCAGGCCAATAATCAGATTTTTCTAAATAAGCTTCTCTGCCTGTTCCTGCACCTGTTTCTCTAGTGCAGAAACTACCTTGCCTTTAGAATCCACTCTATCTTCCAGAGAGGAAACGTATTGCTCTAGTTCTCCCATTCTTCGCTGAGTGTCTGCCAGTATTGATTCTACTTTGGGAATCTTGTTAAAAAGTTGCTCCATTTGCAGCTCAATAGCTTTTTCCACTGCTGTGATAAACTGTGCAAGCTGTTGATCTGAAAAGGCGGGACCCGCCAACAGCGGCGCCTCCGCCATCTTGCCTTCAGTCTGCTGGGTCTTGTCCTCCTCTTTCTGTCTAGAAGCCTTCCCCTACTTCTCAGCACCCGAGGCAGTCAAATATTTGTCCATAAGCAGATGCTAAACAAGTGAAGATCGCTGATCAAACTATTTAATTCCTCTTCAGGCAAGTTAAGGGCAGGCCAAAGGCAGGGATCCTGAAGAGCGAAGATACTTACCTGTAGCAGGTATTCTCTGAGAACAGCAAGCTGATTATTCGTGCCAGCCTGGGAACCGGTGTTCTGCATAGCAAAAACTTTGATAGAGCCTTCTGAGCGCAATGTGTGTCCAGCGCATGCACAGAGTGCTTTCTCGCCCACTGCGTGATTGCGCTCAGTTCAGTGAAAAGCATAAGAAAGAGAGAAGACAACTCCAAGAGGAGGTGGGCGGGTTTGTGAGAATAATCAGCATGCTGTCCTCAGAGAATACAAGTAAGTATCTTCGCTTTCTCCGAGGACAAGCAGACTGTATTAATCTCACAAGTGGGGTATCCCTAGCATTCAGGCTCACTCAAAACAACAATCATTGGTCAACTGGGTGTCGCAACAGCGAGGACATAACATAGATTAACTTGAAACTATATAGAAACTAGCTGAGAGTGCAGCCTGGAACAGAGCAAAATGGGCCTAGGAGGGTGGAGTTGGATTCTAAACCCCAAACGGATTCTGTAACACTGACTGCCCAAACTGACTGTCGTGTCGGGTATCCTGCTCAAGGCAGTAATGAGATGTGAATGTGTGGACTGAAGACCACGTCGCAGCTTTGCAAATCTCTTTAATGGAGGCTGACTTCAAGTGGGCTACTGACGCAGCCATGGCTCTGACATTATAAGCTGTGACGTGGCCATCTAGAGTCAGCCCAGCATGGGCATAAGCGAAGAAAATGCAATCTGCTAGCCAATTGGAAATGGTGTGTTTACTGTTGGCAACTACCATCCTGTTGGGATCAAAAGAAATAAACAACTGGGCGGACAGTCTGAAGGGCTTCGTTCACTTCATGTAAAAGGCCAACACTCTCTTTCAGTCTAAAGTGTGCAAGCTGCTTTCGCCAGGGTGGGCATGAGGACGGGGAAAAATGTTGTCAGGACAATTGGTTCAGATGGAACTATGACACCACCTTCGGCAGGAACTTAGGGTGCGTGCGGAGGACTACTCTGTTGTGATGAAACTTAGTATAAGGTGCAGTCACTACTAAGGCCTGAAGCTCACTGACCCTATGAGCTGAAGTAAGAGCCACCAAGAAAACGACCTTCCAGGTCAAGTACTTCAGGTGGCAGGAATTCAGTGGATCAAAAGGAGCTTTCATCAGCTGGGTGAGAACGACATTGAGATCCCATGACACTGGTGGAGGTTTGACAGGGGGCTTTGACAAAAGCAAATCTCTCATGAAGTGAACAACTAGAGGCTGTCCAGAGATGGGCTTACCTTCTACACACTCTCAGACGGGAGAAGGGAAGGGGAGGGGAGAAGGGGACTGGGGTGGGGGTGTTTCAGAGGGGAAAAGGGGAGGGGAGAAGGGGATTGGGTGGGGATCTCAGACAAGGGGAGGGGAGAAGGGGACTGGGTTGGGGATCTCAGATGGGAGACGGGGAGGGGAGAAGGGGACTGGGGTGGGGACCTCAGACAGAGGAGGGGAGAAGGGGACTGGAGTGGGGATCTCAGACGGGAGAAGGAAGGGGAGGGGAGAAGGGGACTGGGGTGGGGGTGTTCAGAGGGGAAAAGGGGAGGGGAGAAGGGGACTGGGGTGGGGGTCTCAGACAGGGGAGGGGGAGGGGAGAAGGGGACTGGGGTGGGGGTCTCAGACAGGAGAAGGGGAGGGGAGAAGGAGACTGGGGTGGGGGTGTTCAGAGGGGAGAAGAGGACTGGGGTGGGGGGTCACAGACAGGGGGAGGGGAGAAGGGGACTGGAGTGGGGATCTCAGACGGGAGAAGGAAGGGGAGGGGAGAAGGGGACTGGGGTAGGGGTGTTCAGAGGGGAAAAGGGGAGGGGAGAAGGGGAATGGGGGAGGGGAGAAGGGGACTGGGGTGGGGGTCTCAGACAGGGGAGGCAAGAAGGGGACTGGGGTGGTGGTCTCAGACGGGAGAAGGGGAGGGGAGAAGGGGACTGGGGTGGGGGTGTTCAGAGGGGAAAAGGGGAGGGGAGAAGGGGACTGGTGTGGGGATCTCAGACAGGGGAGGGGGAGGGGAGAAGGGGACTGGGTTGGGGATCTCAGATGGGAGATGGGGAGGGGAGAAGGGGACGGGTGGGGGTCTCAGACAGGGGAGGGGGAGGGGAGAAGGGGACTGGGGTGGGGGTCAGACAGGAGAAGGGGAGGGGAGAAGGGGACTGGGGTGGGGGTGTTCAGAGGGGAGAATAGGACTGGGGTGGGGGTCACAGACAGGAGAAGGGGAGGGGAGAAGGGGACTGGAACTGGGGGCTGAAAAAAGGGGCAGTTAGAGAGGGGACAGATCCTAGATGGAAGGGGGAGCAAGAGGGAGGGCAGACCCTGGATGGATGGGAGAGGGAGGGCAAATGGTGGATTGAAGGGGCAGAGAGAAAGGGCAGACAGTGGAGTGGATGGAAGGGAAAGGGCAGACAGTGAATGGAAGGGGCAGAGATAGAGGGCAGATGTGGATGGAAGGGGCAGGGTGAGAGGGCAGACATTGGATGGAGGGAACAGCAGAGAGGGCTGACACTGGATGGCAGAGAACGAAGACAAATGCTGGATGGAAGGAAGATGATGAGGAAAGCAGAAACCAGAGACAACAAACTGTAAATAAAATATATATTTTTGTTTTTTGCTTTAGGATAAAGTAGTATAGTAGCTATGTTAATAAATGTTTATAATAGAACATGTAAACAAGGTAATCTTTTTATTGGACTAATTTTAATACATTTTGACTAACTTTCGGAGAACAAAACCCCCTTCCTCAGGTCAGGATAGGATACTGTAACAGCACTATACTGTACTGACCCGAGGACGGAGGTTTTGGCCTCTGAAAGCTAAATGTATTAGTCCAATAAAATGGTATTATTTTACTTTCTATATTTGTTTTATTTCTATTTGTTAATTTGTAAAGTGGTGATTGGTACTTGTTAGTTTTTTTTCAAATTTACATCTGCTGTCTTTATATTTTGCACAGTACTAGGGGACAGTTTCTGTTTCTGTGGTGTTGCATTGTATGCAGAGTCTGGCATTGGGGGTTCAGTTTAATTTTTGTCTAAATAGAAAGTTTATGATTACTTATCCTATAGTGGATTAGGGTGTATCTGTGTTTGTGAAAAAGACATGGCTTTCAGTTGGCATTGACTGTGCAGGATCTACGATCTGTACTATTCTGTCTGGTTTCGTTTTACAATAGGTGAATTGATGTTCTAGTGCTCACTGTAGTGTTTAAGATGCTTTCCTTTTCCTTGTGTGACTCGTAGAAATGACTGCTTATGGTATGGTAGAATTGCTCTAAAGGTCCTGAGTGTTTTGTATTCTCGGCATGCCTAGTACTGGATTTTTTTTTGGGGGGGGGGGGGGGTGTTAAAAAATGACTGGCCCCGGGTGTCAACTACCCTAGGTACGCCACTGCAGCTACGGATGGGGAGAGGGATCTTGGGGTGATAGTATCTGAGGATTTGAAGGCGATGAAACAGTGTGACAAGGCGGTGGCCATAGCTAGAAGGTTGTTAGGCTGTATAGAGAGAGGTGTGACCAGCAGAAGAAAGGGGGTGTTGATGCCCCTGTATAAGTCGTTGGTGAGGCCCCACCTGGAGTATTGTGTTCAGTTTTGGAGGCCTTATCTTGCTAAGGATGTAAAAAGAATTGAAGTGGTGCAAAGAAAAGCTACGAGAATGGTATGGGATTTGCGTTACAAGACGTATGAGGAGAGACTTGCTGACCTAAATATGTGTACTCTAGAGGAAAGGAGAAACAGGGGTGATATGATACAGTCATTCAAATGTTTGAAAGGTATTAATTCGCAAATTAACCTTTTCCGGAGATGCGAAGGCAGTAGAACGAGAGGACATGAAATGAGATTGAAGGGGGGCAGACTCAAAAAAAATGTCAGGAAGTATTTTTTCACGGACAGAGTAGTGGATGCTTGGAATGCCCTCCCGCGGGAGGTGGTGGAAAAGAAAACGGTAACGGAATTCAAATATGCGTGGGATAAACATAAAGGAATCCTGTTCAGAAGGAATGGATCCTCAGGAGCTTAGCCAAGATTGGGTGGCAGAGCCGGTGGTGGGAGGCGGGGCTGGTGGTTGGGAGGCGGGGATAGTGCTGGGCAAACTTATACGGTCTGTGCCCTGAAGAGGACAGGTACAAATCAAGGTATACACAAAAAGTAGCACATATGAGTTTATCTTGTTGGGCAGACTGGATGGACCGTGCAGGTCTTTTTCTGCCGTCATCTACTATGTTACTATGCTGGTTATACCCCTTTCTATGCACCTAGCATTCTTCTGGCCATGGCTGTCGCCTTGTCACATTGTTTCTTCACCTTCATATCCTCTGACACCAACACCCCAAGGTCTCTCTCATGAGTCGAGTTTACTAATCTCTCGCCTTCTATTCGGTATCTCTCTTTTGTGTTTCTCTCTGCACTCTTTGGCATTAAATTTTAACTAAGTAGTATATCAAGAAACCTATCAAACCTAAAATAGTGCACTGTGAAACACCAATACTTTTTTATCATTTTTAAATATGCTGATAGTGCTCAGTGGAGGGGGTTACGTTCACAGGACTCACTTGCAGTTCATACTGCCATAGTCTCTTTAAAACATCATTGCACACCACCTCCCTACCTATTTTCTACTGCACAAAGTATGGAACTTATGTTTCATATGTCAATTACATGCATCAGCTGTTCAAAATATAAAGGACAAGTACTGCTACTTAGCTCATCCCGGGATAGTGGTTGCTCTCAGATGTGTCCATGTCCTGTGGGGATCCCAATCCGCAGTGTGATTAAAACCAGAACTGTAGTACATAAGTACCGCCACACTGGGAAAAGACCAAGGGTCCATCAAGCCCAGCATCCTGTCTCCGACAGCGGCCAATCCCCCCCACAAAAAAAAAAATTAATAATGTTCAATGGACTTTTCCCTCAGGAATCTGTCCAAACCCCCTTTAAATTCCGTAAGGCCAGCTGCTGTCACTACATTCTCCGGCAACGAGTTCCAGAGTCTAACTACACGCTGAGTAAAGAAAAACTTTCTCCTATTTGTTTTAAATCTACCATATTCTAGCTTCATCTTGTGTCCCCTGGTTTTGTTGTTGTTTGAAAGTGTAAACAAATGCTTCACATCTATCCGCTCTACTCCGCTCATCATCTTGTAGACTTCTATCATATCACCCCTCAGCCGCCTTTTCTCCAATCTGAAGAACCCTAACCTTCTCAGCCTTTCCTCATAGGGAAGTCATTCCATTCCCTTTATCATTTTCATCGCCCTTCTCTGCATCTTTTCTAATTCCTTTATATCTTTTTTTAGATGCGGCGACCAGAATTGGACACAATACTCGAGGTGCGGTCCTTCTTCTAGTCGGAGGCAGAGGATCAAAGATCGTATTTCTGAACATCTGAGCAACCTCAGGACCCGGAAGAAAGAGGATCTGCTGGTCTCTCACTGGGAGGAAATGAAACACAGTGATATAGGTTTGAAGTTTGTGGTCCTGGATCAGATTCCAGGTAAAGTGACGGGTGACATTACATCTATCTTGATCCGGAAGGAACAGCGTTTAATTTATTATTGGCAAACAGTCGCTCCACATGGTCTGAACAAAGAGATAGAGTGGGTATCATGATACTTCAAAATAATTGGTTGAGCTGCTACGTCAGCATATAAGTAACGCGCATGTACCGGCGTCCATCCGACGGTTGGTTTGGAGAGCGGATAGACTCCATCACAGGTCTGCTGTAACGATGAAGTTGAAAGGAATGTGTTTGCAAGAATGTTTATTTACTATACAGACATGCAGTAATGATATTTAGTGAATGTATCTACGAGAGGAGTGTCTTATGAAATTTTTTAAATCTACCACATTTAATATTCATGTTTTATATTTCCAGTTTACATAATGTTCCCCCGAGGACGCGCAAATGCGAAACATGCCGAGCATGTAGGGAACCAGGAACAGGTTTTACTGAGAGAAAGCCGGATTTCAGTCCCGAGTTTAGGGAGTACTTCTATACTACAGTTCTGGTTTTAATCACACTGCGGATTGGGATCCCCACAGGACATGGACACATCTGAGAGCAACCACTATCCCGGGATGAGCTAAGTAGCAGTACTTGTCCTTTATATTTTGAACAGCTGTTGCATGTAATTGACATATGAAGCATAAGTTCCATACTTTGTGCAATAGAAAATAGGTAGGGAGGTGGTGTGGAATGATGTTTTAAAGAGACTATGGCAGTATGTACTGCAAGTGAGTCCTGTGGACGTAACCCCCTCCACTGAGCACTATCAGCATATTTAAAAATTATAAAAAAGTATTGGTGTTTCACAGTGCACTCTTTTAGGTTTGATAGGTTTCTTGATATACTACTTAGAAACAAGTTGACAGAAACCGGACTACATTTAGTTGCCCCGGAAAAGTGAACTAATTAAGTTTTAACTGCCAGACCCTCGACCATTCTTCTAACTTTCGGAGATCCCTTCTCATCGTTTCTACTCCCTCCAGGGTATCCACTCTATTGGCTATCTTCGTGTCATCCATAAAAAGGCAAACCTTTCTTTCCAGGCCCCAGCACCGACCCCTGAGGAACCCCTCTGCTCACCATCTTTTCCTCTGAGCAGATTCCATTTACTACCACCCTTTGCCACCTGTCAGTCAACCAGTTTTCTATCTAGTTCACCACTTTTGGTCCTAAGTTCAGCCCTTTCAGCTTATTCATGAGTCTTCTGTGGGGGACCGTATCAAAGGCTTTGCTGAAATCCAAGTAGATTACATCTAGTGTAAGGCCTTCATCCATTTCTTTTGTCACCCAGTCAAAGAAGTCGTTGAGATTTGTTTGGCAGGATTTTCCTTTGGTAAAGCCATGTTGCCTCAGGTCCTGTAACCCCGTTGTCTTCTAGAAATTTAACTACCTTTCAGCAGCGATTCCATTGTTTTTCCTACCACCGACTTACTGGTCTATAGTTTCCTACCACCGACTTACTGGTCTATAGTTTCCTACTTCTTCCCTGTCTCCACTTTTGTGAAGAGGGACCACATCTGCTCATCTCTAATCTCATGGAACCTCTCCCGTTTCTAAAGATCTATTAAATAATACTTTGAGGTTCCACCAGGACCTCCCTGAGCTCCCTCAGTATCCTGGGATGTATTCCATCTGGCCCCATAGCTTTGTCCACCTTCAGAGTCTTAAGCTGTTTACAAACTTTTTCTTCCATAAACGGCGCAGTATCCACTCCATTCCAAGATATTCCTTTGGCAGCCAACTGCAGTCCTTCACCAGGATTTTCCTCCATGAACACCGAAGGGAAGTAATTGTTTAGCACATTTGCTTTATCCTCCTCACTCTCCACATAACCATTCTCATTATCTTTCAGTCTCGCAATTCCATTCCTATCTTTTCTCCTTTCTCCAATATATCTGAAAAAGGTCTTGTCACCTCTCTTTACATCTTAATCATTTTTTTCTTCTGCTACCCATATTTCCTTCTTCGCTTCTTTGAGTTTAATCCGATAATCTTTTCTGTGATCCTCTTGTTGTGTTCTTTTGTATTTCTTGAACAAAGCCTCTTTTGCTCTTATTTTTTCAGCTACTTGTTTGGAGAACCATATAGGCTTCCTGTTTCTCTTGTTTTTGTTTACTTTCCTCGCGTAAAGATCAGTCACCATATTTATAGCAGCCTTCAGCTTTGACCACTGATGTTCTACTTCTCCTACGCCTTCCCACTCCAACAGCTCCTTTTTCAGATATTCTCCCATTTTATCAAAATCAGTATGTCTGAAATCCAGTACTTTTAGTTTTGTGCGTCTGCCTTTGTCCTTATATCAAACCATATCGTGTGATGATCACTATTACATAGGTGGGCACACACCTGGATATTAGAAACACTTCCTCCATTCGTGAGCACTAGATCCAGCATCGACCCTTCCTTCATGGGTTCCGTCACTATTTGTCTGAGCAAGGCACTTTGACAGGCATCCACAATCTCCCTACTTCTTTCCTATTCCGCAGACAGGACATTCCAATCCACATCAGACAAGTTGAAATCTCCCAACAGTAGCACCTCCTGTTTCATACCAATCTTTTGAATATCCTCTATCATATCCTTGTCTAGCTTCTCCATTTGTGCCGGAGGTCTGTAGATAACCCCCGTGTGGATACAGGTTCCATCTTCTCTTTCCAGGACGATCCATAAAGTTTCTTCCTTTCCCCAGGTGCCCCGTATTTCAGTCGCTCTGATATTGTCTCTCAGATGCAGCGCCACTCCTCCACCACTTCGGCCCTCTCTACCCTTTCTAAAAAGATTATAGCCCGGTATAGTTAAATCCCATTCATGGGAATCATTGAACCATGTCTCTGTGGTAGCAACAATATCCAAGTTTTCTTCAAACATTACGGCTTGTAAGTCTTGAACTTTTTTACCTAGAGTACGAGCATTTGTGCTCATTGCTTTCCATCTGCATAGTGAGTTTAGGTGGTTTTCTATATTTAGATGACCTTTCCTTCTGCCATCAAGTTTATTCTGGGGGTGACTTTCCGAATTCCCTTGTTTTTTTTTTTGTCACCCCTGCCTTCTAGTTTAAATGTCTAGAAACATTTAAACATACTGTCTGAATTTCTTCCCAAGGATCCTTTTTCCTGTCACCGAAAGATGTAGCCCATCATTACAGTACAGTATTTTATTTTTCCATGTATTACCACAAGCCCCTATGTAACTAAAACCTTCTTCTTTACACAGACTCGAGCCATTTATTGAACTCCACTGTTTTGTGTAGGCTTTCCTCTCTCTTCCCCCTTCCCCCACGTGGGAATTACTTCAGAAAAAGCCACAGTCCAAACCAAAGATTTCAGTCCCTCCCCAATCATCTGGAACACTCTCTGTGCTGTAATCTTGCTACTGTTGGCCAGGTCATTTGTCCCCAGGTGAATTACAACATCAGTATTTGAAGCCTTGCTCTCTTCTTGGATTACTTTCAGTATTTGGTCAGTACATCTGGTAGCTGAAGATCCTGGAAGGCATTTTACTAGGTTGGACCCCTTGAACTGTGTTTCTAAGTTAATGCCTCTGATAATGGAGTCTCCGAGCAGTAAGAGTTTTCTGCTTTTCACCAATCTGTCATTGTTTGGGGGATGTTTCTTGGGTTGTGCTACTTTCATAGCCTCTGGTTCCACCACAGTACTTCTTTTTTCAGCATCATAATGATGCAGCGCTGCAAAAGAATTTGACAAGGGCAAAGGTTGGGAAGGAGAGAGCTTCTGTGTCACAGGTCTTAGTCTTCCTGAGCCTACTGTGACCCATCTATTCCTCTGTTGCATTCTCTGTGGCAGGGGTGGTGGTAAATTGTCAGGGAATTGAGTAATCCTGGATGCTTTTTAGTTGAAGCTAATTCTTTCTTGAGTTTGTTGATCTCATCTTTCAAAGCTGATAATTGGAGGCAGATAGGACAAGCTCTAAGGCTCCAGATAGTTTGCCTTAGGATTAAAGCATAACATATATTGCACTGAATAAAGGACATATTGATGTGATTCACAAGTGTAAAAAAGGTTAACTATGATAGGGATAACAAGGTATAAGATTGACCAATTATGGTGTAATGAAGATACTTGTCCCTTGATTGCCCTATATAAAGGGAGTTCACCTAGGGGTGGGTGGGACTAGGATACAGGTAACCTCAGTTACCAATCAAACCAATTCTGAAAATGTCCAGCGTAGCTCACAGCTCCCAAGGTAAACTTAAGTTCTGTATTTTTTCTCTAACTACACAGCTGTATACAAATTGCCCCTCGGCCCAAGGTATGAGTCACTAGGTGCTATGTAACCAAATTGATTGTATTAGGTCTCTGGCACGGAAGATTCAAAACCCAATTCTAATAAACACAACTTTAACACAGATATCAGAACCAGAGTGGAGGAGTGGCCTAGTGGTTAGAGTGGTGGACTTTGGTCCTGGGGAACTGGGTTTGGTTCCCACTGCAGGCACAGGCAGCTCCTTGTGACTCTGGGCAAGTCACTTAACCCTCCATTGCCCCAGGTACAAATAAGTACCTAAGCCGCATTGAGCCTGCCATGAGTGGGAAAGCGCGGGGTACAAATTTAAAAAAAAATTTTGTGTAACTAAGTTGATTGGATTAAGTCATTTGGCACAGGTTCAAAACACAGTTCTAGAGAGCACCTTTAAGACAATTTCAGCATAAAAATATGAAATCACTGGCACAGAAGTTCAACATAGTTCAATTTTTTTTTTTTTTTGTTACATTTGTACCCCGCGCTATCCCACTCATGGCAGGCTCAATGCGGTTTACATGGGGCAATGGAGGGTTAAGTGACTTGCCCAGAGTCACAAGGATTAAGAAACTACCAGCATAAAATTATGAAATCACAACGCAACAATAATTGTAAGTTATAGGCAATAGGATAGAAAGGTTTAGAGAGGACAGACCCTCAACAAGTGAAAGGACAGGTTTTTTTTTTTTTTTTTAAAGATGAGATATAAGAGTCAACAGTTTTATCAGAAAGATTTTAGGACACAGGTAACCTCAGTTACCACTCAAACCAATTCTGAAAATGCCCAGCGTAGCTCACAGCTCCCACGGTAAACTTAAGTTCTGTATTTTTTCTTCAACTACACAGCCTTATTTGCAAATGCTCCTGACCAAAACTTGATGACACGCCTTCTGCTGCTTGACCAGCTGGTGAAAGGGTTCGGCCTGCTCCGGAGGGAGGGCATTGACCAAACTAGACAGCTGTCACACCAAGTTCCACAAGTGGATGCTCGTGAAGAGCTGGTATGACTGTATATGGGAAATGAGCATGGCGGCCTGATACATATATGGGAAATGAGCATGGCGGCATAGGCGCCCAGTATAAGAGGCTTGGGGAGGCTAAGCCTCCCCAGCCCAACCCTGACCATCTTGTGTTTCTTCTGTTGCCCGCCGTCTCCATCGTCATTTTTACTGCACTGAAGAGTTCTGCCTCGGCACCGGCAATTCAGAGTCAGCCTTCTGCCAGCATCGGGGCTTTCTCTTCAGGCATGTCTCACTCCCTCCCAGCTCTGCAGAAAAGAGGAAGTTACGTTAGAGTCCTGGACGCCCCTGAGGAGAAGCCCCGACGCTGGCAGAAGGCTGACTCTGAGTCTCTGAATTGCCGGTGCCGAGGCAGAACTCTTCAGTGCAGTAAAAATGACGACCGGGGAGACAGCAGGCAGCAGAAGAAACAGGGAGAAAAATGCAAGACTCCCAAAAGAGTGGAAGTGAGCCTTTGTAGCCCAGTAAGTAAACAAGGAAGCCAATTTGGTTAATGTGTTTCCCCAGCATGACATCCTTACTGCCTTCAGCCCAAACAAAACAAACAAACTTTTGAGCTGCTGCATCCAGGTTGTTCTTGATTGTTGATCGTAACAAGGCTAAAACTGGGGCACATGGAATCACATTTTAATGTCATCTCATTTGTAGGAATTAGCATTTTAGATACACAACTGGATTATTCTGTTTTTAGGCATGTTTCAGGGACAAGTGGTTTTATAGGTCAAAATAAAAATAAATATTTTTTTAATGCAGATCTCTTTTGCAGATCTCTTTTGTTTAAACATAACTAAATGGGCTATAAGCCCCTAATGGTGTATTAGGTTCTGCCCAGTGTAATATTTTTGGTACAGTAAAGTTCTGAGTGTGTTTTTCCACAAAGATGTGCATAGTGTTTTGCAGTTGAGCGATTATAGTTAGTATATGCTTTGAGCAATCACTTTATTCTTTGACATATGATACATATTTAATATCTAAATTTAATAAAAGTATTGTGACTTTATTTTTATTTATTTTTTTTCTGTGTGTTATCAGACAATTATGGATTTAAGCTCCACCCCTGGCCCCATCCCTAACTCCACCCCCTTTAGCCTCCCCAAACAGTTGGGCCACCGACCGCCTATGCATGGCGGCCTGATACATTTCCCTCCCAAAAGAATCCAAGGTCCTAGCTTCTCTGCCCAGGGGCACCAAAGCATAGTCTCTAGGACTCTTGGTTCTCTTGAGTGTGGAGTCCACCACCATGCAGTTGTGGGGTAACTGAGACCTCATCAACCCAGGCTCCCTGTGGATCCTATACTGGGAACAGGGCCGTGCCAACCCGGTAAGTGAGGTAAGCATGGCAGGAGGGCGCCGCCGCGCCATGCTTACCGCCGCCACCTACCTCAGCTCCCGGACCCCGACAGCAGCGCTGGAGCCCGCCCACCCAACATCCACTCGCATATCCTCCCCCGGGCAGTGGCGTAACTAAAAACGGATTTAAAAAAAAATGCAGGCAGGCACATTTTTTTAAATTTGTGCTTCCTCCCCTCCCTTTCCTCCCACCTACCGTTCCGCAACACGCCTCCCGAGACCCAGCCCCTTCCCAAGCCTACCACCAACCACGTTCCGTTCTCCCTCTCATCCTCCCACCCCCGGGCCCCGACTGTCAAGATTTCTCTTACTTTGTTGCAGCAATAAGAAGCTGATTTGAGCCCAGCCGGCGTTGGATCCTTCCCTCTGCTTTCGTCATTCACGAGTCCCACCCTCGCGCAAACAGGAAGTGTGTGAGCGAGAGCAGGACTCGGAGGAGCGAGGGAAGGATGCGGGCAGTGTGCTTTCGTCTTTGTTAAGGTAAGGTTTGACGGTCCGTGGAGGGAGGAGTGACAAAAGGGGCGCTGGACACGGGGAGAGATAGGAGGGGGGAACAAAATGGCGCTGGACTTGGGGGAGAGAAAAAGGGGAAAACAAAGCGTTGGAGAGAGAGGGGGGAAACAGCGGTGCTCGGGGGGAGGGGGGGGGGGTTGGAGAGAGGGAAAACAGCGTTGCTGGACTGGGGGGGGGGAGGCTATCTAGATTTAACCCACAATGATAGTAAATGCTATTGAAAACAATAGCAAAAAGATTAGAAATAAGGGACCCCCGATGTGTGGGTCCATCTGTAAGAAGGGAAGAGGAGATGTTAGACTATGGGGGAGGGAAGGGCAGGACTGTTCCCAACTATGAGTAGGTAGGAGAGCTGATGCTGAGCTATGGGGGAAGGGAAGGACAGGACTGATGTTGAGTTACAAGGAAGGATGGGGAAAGGGGTAGGCAAGGGCAGGGCAGATGTTGGGGCATGAAGGGTAGGGAAGGGCAGAGCTGCAGAGATGCCAAGCTATTCAGTTCCAGGCTGGAGATTTTGGGGCAATCCTGGTTTTGAACTTATATCCCAAAACAGTGTGGGATTTGTAGTGCCCATTGAGTGCTTCGAGTCCCATAATGCAACAGCATAGAATGGGCAGAAATGCAGGACTGTCCCAAAATTTCCAGCCTGGAACTGGGTAACTGGAACTGTAAAGAGGCCCGGAGGGAGAGAAGAGAACGTGGCTGGAAACGGTAGGAGGAGCGAGAGAGGGAGAGAAAGAGGGGACATGGAAAAGAGCAGCAGAGAGCCATGGACATGGAAAAGAGCAGGGGAGAGCCAGAAAGAGATGGGGAGAGAAAGAGGGGCCATGGAAAAGAGCAGGGGAGAGCCAGGGACATGGAAAAAAGCAGGGGAGAGCCAGAAAGAGATGGGGAGAGAAAGAGGGGCCATGGAAAAGAACAGGGGAGAGCCAGGGACATGGAAAAAAGCAGGGGAGAGCCAGGGACATGGAAAAAAAGCAGGGGAGAGCCAGAAAGAGATGGGGAGAGAAAGAGGGGCCATGGAAAAGAGCAGGGGAGAGCCAGGGACATGGAAAAAATCAGGGGAGAGCCAGGGACATGGAAAAAATCAGGGGAGAGCCAGAAAGAGATGGGGAGAGAAAGAGGGGCCATGGAAAAGAGCAGGGGAGAGCCAGAGACATGGAAAAAATCAGGGGAGAGCCAGGGACATGGAGAAAATCAGGGGAGAGCCAGAAAGAGATGGGGAGAGAAAGAGGGGCCATGGAAAAGAGCAGGGGAGAGCCAGGGACATGGAAAAGAGCAGGGGAGAGCTAGAGAGAAGATGCTGGATGGAAGGGGGTACAGAGAGAGAGAGAGATGAGTGGAAAGAGGGGACATGGGTAGGAGAGAGAGAAGCTGCTGGGGAGAAACTGGGGGAGACCCTAGCTGTCAGACTGAGAAAGGCTGGATGAAAGGAGGGAGAAAGGAAAAATGCTGGAAGGAGGGGTCAGAATGAGGGAAGACGCTGGTAGGGAGGGAAAGAGGAAAGACACTGGAAGGATGGGGAGAGAGAGGACATGCTGAATGGAAAAGGGTCGAGAAAGAGAACTGTCTAGAAGGAAGGGGAGATAGAGGGAGACAATGGACGGAAGGATTGGGAGAGGGTAATGGGTGGAAGGATGGAGAGAGAAAGAGGGATGACACTGGCTGGAAGGGTAGGAGAGAAAGAGGGAAGGTGCTGGACATGGGTGGATGGAGGGGAAGGCAGGTGGGAGAGGAGGGTTGCTGGACATGGATGGAGGGGAGGGAAGACAGGAAGGAGATGCACATGGATGAAGGGGAGAAATTCTGAACATGGATGGAGGGGAAGGAAGACAGAGGAAGGCAATGCAGATGGATGGAGGGGAAGGGAGAGAGAAGAAATGATCGACATGGATGGAGGGGAGGGAAGAGAGAGGAAGCAGATGAGATGAGGGAAAAGGGAGAAAACCTGCACATGGATGGAGAAAATAGGCAGAAGCTGGATCCACTGGACAATCAAGTCTGCAGAGGACCCAGCTTTTACTTACCAATGTAAGGCAAGAAAGGAGGAAAGTAAAGAAATAAATGGAAAGGAAGACCTGGAAATGGAATTAAGAGGACAGATAGCAGCAGAATCAGGCACTGGGCCAGCATGATCAGAAAAACAAAGTCACCAGACAACAAAGGTAGAAAAAATCATTTTATTTTCATTATAGTGTTTGGAATATGTGCACTTTGATAATCAGGTTCTCAACGTTAAAAGTTTATATTTATTTATGGCATTTTATACTAGACCGGGGGGGGGGGGGGGGGGCGCCAACTGATAGTCTGCAGGGGGGCACCAGAGACCCTAGGCACGGCCCTGACTGGGAATCTGTCTTTTTGGGAACTATGGGGCAGACAGAGGGGACACCCAGTTCCGCATAAGGACTTCCTTCAGTACCTTATGCAAAGGAGCTGTCACTGCCTCTCTAGGTGGAGAAGTGTAGTCCAGGACCTCGAGCATCTCAGCTCTGGGTTCATCCTCCGCTTCTACGGGGAATGGAATGGCCTGAGCCATTTACCATACAAAAGATGAAAAGGAGAGGCTCTCAGGTGGGGACTGTCTCCTTTCAGGTGGAGGGGAAGGTTCAGAGGGAATCCCAAAGGACTCATCTGAGGAAAAGTACCTGGGATCTTCCTCTGACTCCCATGAGCATTCCTCCTTGGTGTCGGAGAGCACTTCCCTCAGTGACTTCCGAGACCGAACCTGCCTCGACACCGAAGACCCATGATCTTGAGGGCAATGTTGAGGGGCCGACTCCTGCATGGACTGTGGTAAAGCTTCCTCCATTGACATCGATGGGGAACTGGTCTGGGTGGCAGCTGATACCGGCGCCGCCGAAGTCGGATATCTCACCATGGGTGGAGGGCCAGACATAACTGCAGCAGATGGCACAGTAGGCGCAAACACCTCTGACGCCGATTCAGTGCATTGCAGCAGTCCTTCCAGCAGCTCAGGAAGCAAGTTCCAAAGCCACTCGTCGAGAGCTACCATTGGCAAAGGCTGCGGACCGGTGGGACAGCAGGTTGCAGAACCGGCAGGGGTATGGGAGACAAGCGTGATGACACCTGAATGGAGGAGGAGTGGTCCTCCCGGCATCGGCACTTCTCGGGTGCCGAATCCCTCGGCGCCCCAGAGCTCCCGTCACCATGCGTCAATGAAGAATGGTGTCGGTGCTTCTTAGCCTTCGCTCGATGCAGCTTTGCTGACGAACATGACATCGAATCCCCACGTCTCCTTGGGGTCAGGTCCGACGATGGATGGTCCCGCCGGGTCTGCATAGCAGGAGGCCTCGAGGCAGGGGGAGACCCACTCGATGCCTCACTGCTCAGTGTGTCTCAGTCTCTCAGCAGTCATCCCTACCTCCACTCCCAACATCTATGCGTCTCTCGATGCCAATGTTGATGCCGAAGTCGAAGGACCGGACCGAGCCCCAAAAATGTTTCTTGCGTTCGTCTTCTCAAGCAAGTTGAGTCCTTTTATACAAAGGATACAATGAGCTGGACTATGGTCGGGCCCAGGGCACTGAATGCACCATGAATGGGTATCAATGCCTGAAATGGTCTGGTTGCACCAAGTACAGCATTTGAAGCCACTGGGAGTCTTCGATGACATGGAAGGGAAGACAGCGCCAGCTAAATCAAAAGACGTGATTGTACCAAAGAAAGAAAGGCACAAAAAGAGGGAAGGATACGGCTGGGCAGGCCTAAAAACGGCTGCAACGAAAAGGGAAAGAAGAGATGGGAAACAAGAACTAAAAGAAAAAACTAAGGGATTTTTTAAAAACAAAATAAAGAGAAAATCCGAAAGGCACTTCAAAAAAGCATGTCGGGCCCTTACCCGGGTACACAGAGGAGCCACAGAAAAACACTGCCACTCCTTGCGTGGAAGAAAAAGAACTGAGGACCGTGGTCATGCAGTGGGCAGGAAGGCACTCCACGCATGCGCAATTGGACGCGTGTCACACTCAGAAGGCTCTAGCAAAGTTTTTGCTATATTTAATGCCGGTTCCCAGGCCGGCGTGGATCACCGACCCACTTGTGAGATTAATACATAGGCCAGAGGCGGGGACCCTGGAGAGGGAAAGAACACATCTGTTCCCCTCAGTGCATCATGTAGTCTCCTGCTCCACTGTATTTAATTTATGCATATTCGCTGACACCCAATGTTGAATTTTATACATACAATCCACAATCATAACAAAGGTGTCATCGTGATTATCAAGAACAGGGATTAGCATCAGGATATCATCTGCATATGAAAAAAGATGTTCCCCATCCTTTAACTCAATCGCAAAGATTAAAGTAATAGGGATAAAGGGGAGCCCTGAGGCACTCCACTCCATGATTGAGAACAGGTACCATCCTTAATTACACAGTAACTATGATTGCATAAAAATTCAGTAAACCAATTAAGGACAGCTGATAACCCTATCCCACTCAGTTTTTTAATAATTAAAAAATGATCCACTGAATCAAATGCAGCTGAAATCGAAATGAAGCAAAACCACCTGTTTAACAAAACTAAGCTGCTTTTTATTCTCTGAAGTTAACACCAAAAACAGAGTTTCTGTGTTGTTTTGAATCAAAATCGAAAATGAGTAGGATGCAAACAAGAAAATGTATCTAAATATTTAGAAAATTGATAACGCAAATGAAACTCAATCAGCTTAGTAAAAGCAGGAATACTTGTCACTGGCTGAAAACTAGCAGGTGTTGATTTGGGTAATGAAGATAGACTGATATGACCCATGACTGAAGGTAAACCCAATTCTACAATCCAATTGAAAAACAAAACAATCCAATCCACCACAAAAGATGAAGCAACAGAAAACAAACTGGCAGGACATTTATTCAAAATAGAGATAAATTTCATGTATAGAGACAGGATCACATACCTTCTAAACCTGATCTACAGTAATGCCTGTCTTAAGATCAGCAGGACAAATTGAAAGAGTATTGCTAATATTTTGTTCCTGGAGTAGTTCCCTTCTGATTTGGCTAATCTTGTCTGAAAAATAATTTCCCAGTGCAACTTTCCACTATAAAAATTATAACTTACTAAAAATGAATACTATGTTACTTTTTATCTTAGCACATTTTAAGGGGCCCTTTACTAAGCTGCAACAAAAAGTGGCCTGTGGCAGTGCAAGCATGTCTTTTAGGCGCACGTCCTGGAAAAAGGGACACTTTTAATGGGAGCGGATATGGACATGCGGCAAAATAAAAACCAGTGCACATTCATTTTTGGCTTGAGACCTTACTGCCACCCATTGACCTAACAGTAAGGTCTCATGTGCTATCCAGGCAGTAGGCATGTAGTGTCTGCCCACTGCCATTTACCGCTGGGTAAGCGCCATGCATTAGAAAATAGAAAACATTTTCTACCATGTGTTTCCAGTGCGTGCCAAATTCAGAATTACTACCCGGAGCATGTGGTAGCCAAGCAGTAATGCCGATTTGGTGCATGCTGGACACGCATAGGCCCTTACACGTCTTTGTAAAAAGGCCCCTAATTTCCTGAAATCAAAATATTTAGCATCAAGTACTATAAGTTACAAGTGTATGTCTAGAATTTAGGCACCTACACAGTTTAGTGCCATTTCATACATGACATCATCAAGCCACTTCAAAACGCAACAGTTCATCACTGCATCATTTCATTACTGAGTGAGATCATCACATGACACTTCATCACCATGGACATTTCATCGCATGACACTTCACTATGTATTCAAGTTAAATGTATTCAAATTATATACACAGGTGCCTAAATATGGACCTTGTTAAAAATTC
This sequence comes from Microcaecilia unicolor, assembly GCF_901765095.1. Taxonomy (NCBI): domain Eukaryota; kingdom Metazoa; phylum Chordata; class Amphibia; order Gymnophiona; family Siphonopidae; genus Microcaecilia; species Microcaecilia unicolor. The sequence continues at coordinate 152,188 of NW_021963060.1, read as the reverse complement.
TTGCACATAGAATTATCAAGAGGCTCATATTTAGCTGCAGAAGAACAGCATTTTTATCACCCAACACTTCATTATGCACAGAAAGCTAAATGTACTCAAATTATGTGTGCACCAAACTTGTGCAAATTGAGCAAATAAATACATTAGAAGACAGGAGGGGAGGGAGGGGAAGAGGAAGGGGGGAATGTTTGATAATGTTTGAAAAATTTTGATGATAGAAGTTCAGATGTACTAGTACAATTTTGCATTGTTCAATACTAGATTTATACTGATTGATATGGAAATTTTAAACATGTGCCATCATCAATAAAAAATAATTGAAAATAAAATAGCACATATCATGTAATTGATTGCTTTCTATTCTAGGTGAAAAAGAATCTTAGGGATGAAGTTATTGTGAATGGCACTTCTAAGATAAGCACATAGGTACTTATATGTCTTTATAAAATAACTTCACAAAACTGCACCCACATATTCTTACTGCTGCTTGGTTGCAGGTGTACATTTATGTAGGTGAAGTATGCATGTAGGAGTATAGTAGGTGCATAGTTTATAAATTGTTTTCTGAAATATTTTTAAGACGTTTATGAAGACCTCAATGGAGAAGTTAGATGGAAATCACTTTTTATCCGTCAAAATTTGGTGAAATTTAGCACAAAGAAAAAAGTAAAAAACAAGAACCAGTGACGATTTGGGAAAACTATTTTGATGGATAAAAAGTAAATATTTCTATCTCACATCTCCACTGCAATCTTCATAAATTACTTCCAGTTTCTGGGGGAGGGACAAGGCAGAGGGAAGACGCTAGGCCAGCAGTAGAATCTCTTCAGTGCTACTGGCAGAAAGAAGTTTGGAAGACCATAGGGGTGGAGGGAGAAAGTCAGAGTGATGCTAGGCAATGGGAGTAGGGGAAAGAAAAGGGGAGATAGAGTGTGTCATGGAGGGTGGGGGGGGGGGTGAGTAGGCGAACAGAAACAGATGCCACAATAGGGATGGGTGGGGGAGAAGAGATGACAGGATCTGTGGACAAAGAAAAAGGTGAGGTGCTGGGACCCCCAACTGGGAGACAGAAGAACAAGGAACACTTTCTAGACCCCTGGGGATGGGTCAGGAGAGAATGAAGAGAGAGGGAGTGCTGATGACCTGGGGAGGGGGAGGTGAACAGGAGGGAAGTTGAAGCGCGATATGCTGATGTGTGAGGCAGGGGGAGGAGATAAGGACATAAGAGTTACAGTGGTGGAAATAAGTATTTGATCCCTTGCTGATTTTGTAAGTTTGCCCACTGACAAAGACATGAGCAGCCCATAATTGAAGGGTAGGTTATTGGTAACAGTGAGAGATAGCACATCACAAATTAAATCCGGAAAATCACATTGTGGAAAGTATATGAATTTATTTGCATTCTGCAGAGGGAAATAAGTATTTAATCCCTCTGGCAACAAGACCTAATACTTGGTGGCAAAACCCTTGTTGGCAAGCACAGCGGTCAGATGTCTTCTGTAGTTGATGATGAGGTTTGCACACATGTCAGGAGGAATTTTGGTCCACTCCTCTTTGCAGATCATCTCTAAATCATTAAGAGTTCTGGGCTGTCGCTTGGCAACTCGCAGCTTCAGCTCCCTCCATAAGTTTTCAATGGGATTAAGGTCTGGTGACTGGCCACTCCATGACCCTAATGTGCTTCTTCCTGAGCCACTCCTTTGTTGCCTTGGCTGTATGTTTTGGGTCATTGTCGTGCTGGAAGACCCAGCCACGACCCATTTTTAAGGCCCTGGCGGAGGGAAGGAGGTTGTCACTCAGAATTGTACGGTACATGGCCCCATCCATTCTCCCATTGATGCGGTGAAGTAGTCCTGTGCCCTTAGCAGAGAAACACCCCCAAAACATAACATTTCCACCTCCATGCTTGACAGTGGGGACGGTGTTCTTTGGGTCATAGGCAGCATTTCTCTTCCTCCAAACACGGCGAGTTGAGTTCATGCCAAAGAGCTCAATTTTTGTCTCATCTGACCACAGCACCTTCTCCCAATCACTCTCGGCATCATCCAGGTGTTCACTGGCAAACTTCAGACGGGCCGTCACATGTGCCTTCCGGAGCAGGAGGACCTTGCGGGCACTGCAGGATTGCAATCCGTTATGTCGTAATGTGTTACCAATGGTTTTCGTGGTGACAGTGGTCCCAGCTGCCTTGAGATCATTGACAAGTTCCCCCCTTGTAGTTGTAGGCTGATTTCTAACCTTCCTCATGATCAAGGATACCCCACGAGGTGAGATTTTGCGTGGAGCCCCAGATCTTTGTCGATTGACAGTCATTTTGTACTTCTTCCATTTTCTTACTATGGCACCAACAGTTGTCTCCTTCTCGCCCAGCGTCTTACTGATGGTTTTGTAGCCCATTCCAGCCTTGTGCAGGTGTATGATCTTGTCCCTGACATCCTTAGACAGCTCCTTGCTCTTGGCCATTTTGTAGAGGTTAGAGTCTGACTGATTCACTGAGTCTGTGGACAGGTGTCTTTCATACAGGTGACCATTGCCGACAGCTGTCTGTCATGCAGGTAACGAGTTGATTTGGAGCATCTACCTGGTCTGTAGGGGCCAGATCTCTTACTGGTTGGTGGGGGATCAAATACTTATTTCCCTCTGCAGAATGCAAATAAATTCATATACTTTCCACAATGTGATTTTCCGGATTTAATTTGTGATGTGCTATCTCTCACTGTTACCAATAACCTACCCTTCAATTATGGGCTGCTCATGTCTTTGTCAGTGGGCAAACTTACAAAATCAGCAAGGGATCAAATACTTATTTCCACCACTGTATGTTGGACACAGTGCCGTAGCGAGGGCTAATGGCACCCGGGGCAGGTCGCCGCTGCGCACCCCCCCCCCCCCCGGGTGCAGCACGGCACGACCCCCCCTCTGCGGCGCACCCCCCTCCGGACCGTGATCCCCCCCCGGACCGCATTCTTACCTGTGGGAGGGCCGATCCGCCCCGAGTGCACGTCACTCGGAGCTGCGTCGGCCTCGCTGGTTCCCTGCTCTCTCTGCCCCGGAACAGGAAGTAACCTGTTCCGGTGGCAGAGGGAGCAGGGAACCAGCGGGGCCGGCACCCCCCGAGCGCGTGCACTCGGGGCGGACCGCCCCTCCCGCCCCCCCCTTCCTACGCCACTAGTTGGACAGGACAAGAACAGTGTCAGAGAAAGGGGAGCAGCTCAATATGGTGGGAAGACAGGGGCAGGGACACAGAGGTGATGCTGGGAAGAGCAGATAGGAACATAGAGAAAAGATGGATAGTGGATATGTGGAGAGAAGAAATGTCAATTGGACATGGAGACCCTGGCAAGACAGACAAGAAAAGACAAAAGAATGGAAAGCAGAAACCAGGGACTGGGACCAAACGATAAGAACAATAAAATGACCAGACAACAAAGGTAGGAAAAAAGAATTAAATTTTCTATTTATTGATTAGAATATGCCAGTTTTTGGCATGTACATCCAGGGCCGCCGAGAGACTAGGCCAGACCTGGGGCAAGGCTGCCCCGCCTCCGCCCCCCCCCCCCCCCGCCGCTGCCGCCCCCCGTCGCTCCCCCCCCCCCCGCTGCAGTTCGCGATCTCACCTGCCTGCTTCCACGGCTCCGGGCCCCCTTCATTCAAAGTGGCAGTCGCAGATTGCATCTCTTCTGGCCTTCCCTCTCTGTGTCCCGCTCTCGTCTGATGTTACTTCTGGTTTCCGTGAGGGCGGGGCACAGGGAGGGAAGGCCAGAAGAGACGCGATCTGCGACTGCCACTTTGAATGAAGGGGGCCTGGAGCAGTGGAGGCAGGCAGGTGAGACCGGGGACGGCAGCGCTGGCGGCCTGACCCTGGTGCTGGGCCCCCCTTGGAGGCCCCTGGGGAAGTTTGCCCCCTGCCCCCCTCTCGGCAGCCCTGTGTACATCTGCTAGAACTGGTTTCAGACATAGCTGGAGCCCACGAGAAAAACCTCCAGCATTATTCAGCATTGCAGAGGTAAATCTCTAGTTTTGGGGTGGGCCACCATTGATGTTTCTGGGTCTACAAAGTTTTTAAAATATTAGCAACCAGAAAGCTGCAGCTCGCTCAGTATAGGAACTGCCCATTACACCATAGGAGCAGACTCTGTGGGTGCTTGAGCACCCCCAATATTGAGAGAAAATTCCTTGTATGTGTCCAGGGAGGGATTATTTCCACTGGGCTTAGCACTCCCAATAATTTTGAAAAGTTGGCGCTTATGCATTACACTATGTAAAAGTGTCTTTCAATAGAGTTGTCTGAGACGCTATGGTTTCAAGTTGTCTGCAAGTTATGATCCTTTAGCAGTGTGAACTTTCAGCGATCCCTGATGAAGGATCTGTGCCAAAACACAGCCCATGTAGGGTCATCTGGGTCACACTTTCATAGTCTTGTGGATTACTGCTTGTGAATTTTAACCAATAAACCTTTTTAGAAGAATTGACTTCTGTTCTGCCTGTATCATTTTGGAAAATCTCTTCCCTTCCTCCCTTGTTTGGTACTTTTGGTTTTGCTGTGGAAGTTGTGTGGACCCTTCTTTTTTTTTCTATTTCTGAAGGAGCTGCACATTTTTGCTAAACAATGGAACTTTAGGCACAAGGTATGGGGCATTTACATCATTATTTTTTTTAATTAATGAGACAGATGGGGTTATGTGGGGAGAGGTTGGAAGATCAGGGGTTCACCGGCAAATGGTCGGAAAGTATTTACCTGAGCACTACAGCTCCTTTGAAAAAATGGAATCCTTGGAATAGAAGCCATCATGATACCTAGCCACAACTGTGAACATAATTTCTTCTGACCACAGCACTGTAAGCAATATTCCCACAGCAGTTATTAAACTGCAGTACTTGCATGCGAAAGTTAATTCTGCAGTAATTTGCTTGTGATAAAATAGTGTGCTACCTGCCATTTTACCTTAGTTAGGTAAATAGGCACTGAAGTGAGGCTAGAAGCTTTTTAGTGATATAGACAAAATGAATATGTATGAGAGAGATATGAATACAATGCATATTTATTGTAGATAAAATCAGATTTGCTAGGAGGTTCTCCAGATCTGGCTTGATAAACACTGGACTAAGTAATATTCACTTCAGAAGGGAAAAAGTGAATAATTTTTGACAGATGGCTAATGACTACTGCAACAAAATCTATGTGATGCAAACGTTCTTTATGCATGCACATATTACACAATCCAGTGTTGTTAGGAAAGCTCCAGTGGTTGTATATTAACATGTTCTGCTTTGGTAGGAGGTGGGAGGGACAAGAAAATACCTGTGGATTTACTGAGAATGTGTGCACTGAGTGTCACGTCTGAATGGAAAGAAGAGGGAAGCTGAAACCTCAATAATATTTCTGGGGTGTTTTTGTATGAAGAGGGAAATTGTTCCAGTTTTATTTTTTTATTTATACGTGAGTAGGATTCTGATACTGAATGCTTACCAGACTTTTATTCTTGCCTGAAAAGTTTCCTTTACTGGGTGGGAATAAGGTTGAATATGCAATCAAAAGAAACTATTGTAAATATTTTTAAAATTTCCTCATAAGATTTGAGCTCAATGATATGGCTCAGACCTTTTAGGATTTCATTTGCCATGGATGGGATTTCTTTTGGGATAATACTTACTGTATTGTCTTTTTTCATTGTTGCTTCAAACGTTGTAATAGCTATTGCTCTAATTCTACTCATTCAGAAGAATGACAGCATTGGATTATATTTTGTACTGAATTTATCAGTTGCTGACTCATTAGTAGGTGTTGCAATCACTGGACTGGTTACAGAAGAGTTTTCTAAACAATTTCACTCTACTCAGAAATTTTACTGTGTCTTGAGAATGGCTTTCATTACATCTCCGACAGCAGCTTCAATTCTCACCATGGTATTAGTGGCTTTCGACAGATACTTAGCCATCAAAAAACCTTTCATGTACTTCAGAGTCATGACTGGCTCCATGGTGGCTGTCTGCATAATAGGGCTTTGGATCACGTCCGGTGTCTTTGGCTTTCTTCCACTGATAATCCAGGAGTTCCAGCAACAAGATTACAATGGGTGCTGCTCTTTCTTCACCGTATTCCAACCCACATACTTGCTTACCATATTGTGTGTTGGCTTCGTACCTGGTTTATTTATTTTCACTTACTTTTATTGTGACATCTTGAAAATAGCGCACTTGCATGCGCAGCAAATCTGGGACATGGGACATATTGGCTCTGCAATTAACTACCCTCATCCACGTTATACTCAGGATATAAAGGCGGTTCGAACTGTGGCAGTTCTAATTGGGTGTTTTGTCCTGTCCTGGTTACCCTTTTTTATTGTGACTATAGTGCAAGCTGCCTGCCAGGCATGTGTTCTTTATAATGTGATTGAAAAGTACCTATGGTTGTTAGGACTATGCAATTCTTTGCTTAATCCTCTTATTTATGCCTATTGGCAAAAGGAAGTGAGGTTGCAGATTTATCAAATGTGGTTCTGTGTGAAAAGAAGAATCTTTCTACTTTTTATAGTAGAAAATTACCTTCAGGTTTCCAGAAGAACTCATATAGATGCCATCTCACATCTCTAGCTTAATGGACAAGAAGGTAAGATACTACAAAACCACCTCCCAATTGTCTTCTGTCCTTTTTAACCCTGCCTTTACCATCATGAGTCAAATTAAAAGCAGCATATTAATTTTTACTAGCCACAATGAACGATAATGGAAATTCCACAGCTTAGATAACTTAAAAGAGGATAGCAAGTAATATTTACTTGTAATTATTTATATTTTATGAGTGCAGTGAAAGCAGTTCAAGGTAGATTACAGAATCAACAGTTTGTGGATCATTTACTGTGATCACATAGCAACGCTGTTATTGTGTGTTACCTGTTACAGAAAATTGACCATGTCTCAGGTGATGTGTGATGATAAGTAGTAGTAGTAGTAGTGTGATAACCATTAGAAAATGGCCCCCCAAAGAGATTTAAAGATATATAACAGCCAATATTTAGTATACACAAAATAAAACATTCAGAGCCTGATATTTAAAAGTCACTTATACATTTGGCATATCTCTGCACATATAATCTTTTTAGCACATTTATATTGAAATTTTGCAAAATACCAAAACCTCAGACAAAAACAGAAAAGAAACTTCTAGAATGCCCACAACACAGTCTAACCACAAGTTGCAAGCAAAGAAATTTAGCTTTCTATTATAATGCAACATGCACAAAGCCTTGTCACCATAACAAGAAAGTAAAATGAACAAAGTAATCTAATTTTCAATTACATTGAAGAAAAATATATTACCCCCCCCCCCCCCACCACCACACACACACACTTTTTGCTAAGCCACACAACAATGCTGACACAGCCCCTTAAAAGTGAATGGGCTGTGTTGGCATTAACGTATGGCAGCTGCTAGCATGGCTTATTAAACGGGGGTAAATGTCTTTTTAAAAATCCAGCAGCATTATACATATGTTGCTGGAAGTATAGTATACTATACATGCGGCAATATATATTGAGTGAAAGTGGCATGTTCAGGATGTTCTGGGGGCGGTGCCTGATATATACATAATTTACATATACAATGCAGATTTTTGGTATTCCTATATATAGCTAAAGAGGCTCGTTTTTAAAGCACATAAACTTACAAAGTTGCATATGTTACTATGGGGCTCAGTTGCAAAAGAGAAAAACATCTAAAAAGTGTCATAAAGCAGTATTTGAATGTTTTTCTCACAAAAACATCCAAATTGGTATTTTTGAAACCTATTTTTCAGATGCTTTTCTATGCTGTTTGTCTGCAGTATGTCCTAATCTAAAGGCGGAATTTGGGCGTTCCTAAGTCTTGGATGTTTTTCAGCCATAATGAAACAAAACAAAACCATCCAGGACTAAAACTAAGATGTTTTGAGCTAGACATGTTTTTATAACAAATAAGGCACAAAAAAGCACCCTAAAAGACCAGATGACCACTGGAGGGAGAGATGACCTCCCCTTACTCCCCTAGTAGTCACTGACCCCTCCCACCAGTGGTGTTCCTAGGGGCGCTGACACCCGGGGTGGATCGCTGATGCGCCCCGCCCCCCGGGTGCAGCACCCCCCCCCCCCCCCGGCGAAAGGACACCCTCCCCACCCCGGCAAAAGAACCCCTTCCCCCCCGGGTGCATGCCGTTGGGGGGGGGGGTGCCGCGCGCTGGTCAGTGTCGTTCGTTTCCATGCTCCCTCTGCCCCGGAACAGGTTACTTCCTGTTCCGGGGCAGAGGGAGCATGGAAATGAACGATGCTGACCGGTGCACAGCACCCCCCCAGCGGCGTGCACCAGGGGCGGACCACCCCCACCGCCCCCCTTGGTACGCCACTGCCTCCCACCCCCCAAAATATGAATGAAAATATCACCAGCCTCTATGTCAGCCTCAGATGTTATATTCAGATCCATTAGAGCAGCATGCAGGTTCCTGAAGTAGTCTAGTGGTACGTGCACACTGCAGATAGGTGGACCAAAGGCCATACTTCCCACTACCTGTTACACTTGTAGTAGAAACTGTGAGCCCTCCAAAACTCACCAGAAACCCATTGTACCCACATATAGGTGCCTCTTTCACTCATAAGGGCTATTGTAGTGGTCTACAGTTGGGGGTAGTGAGTTTTTTTTTTGGGTGGGGGGCTCATCAGACAAGGGAACAATGGCGAGATGTGTACCTGGGAGCATTTATTTGTAGTCCTCTGAGCATCATAGGAGCCAACTTTTCAAAATTATTGGGGGTGCTAAGCCCAGTGGAAATAACCCCTTCCTGGACACATATAAGGAATTTTCTCAATATTGGGGGTGCTCAAGCACCCACAGAGTCTGCTCCTATGCTGAGCATTGTTCTCCTGGGATGTCTGGGGACCAGTCTGCTAAACATGCTGGTCCCTCCTACATCCCAATGGCTTGATTTTCTCTGTTTTTCATTTGGATGTTTGTTTGTTTTTAAACAAAATGTACGAAGCACAAAACTTTGTTTAAAATGGTATTTTTGGAAAAAAAATATTTTTCTAAATTGACCTACTTTTGTATTGAGATTTTGGACATTTTGTGCAAAACATCCAAAGTTGGATTTAGACGTCATATTGAAAATGCCCCTCCATGTAACTTTGTAAGTCTATGTGCTTTGAAAATGAGCATCCATGGCAGCGTTTCCGAAGTCCATTCCTGGAGTACCCCTTGCCAGTCAGGTTTTCAGGGTATCCACAATGAATATACATAAACTTGATTTGCATACACTACCTCCATTATATACAAATCTCTTTCGTGCATATTCATTGTGGATATCCTGAAAATCTGACTGCAAGGGTACTCCAGGACTGGACTGCGGAAACACTGATCTATGGGCCTCTTTTATTAAGCCGTGCTAGTGATTTCTGGTGTGGCAAATGAGAGGAAGTCCATTAAATTCCTACGGGTTTCCTCTCATTTGCCGCGTGGGAATTGCTGGCGTGGCTTAGTAAAAGAAGCCCTATAGGTCTGGCTTAGATGTAACAAAAATAGGTATAAATCAGCAGGCTATATGAGCTATGGCAGTAGTTCTATAAAGTGGGTGCCTCATTGTAGGTGCTCTGATGCCACACAGAGTAGAAGAGTAGTCTAATGGTTAAGGCAGTGGGCTGAGAACCTGGGGAACTGGGTGCAATTCCCACTGCAGCTTATTGTGATCCTGTGCAAGTCACTTAACCCTCCAATGCCCCAGGTACAAAACTTAGATTGTGAGTCCACTAAAGACAGAAAAAGTACATGCATATAATATATAAACCACTTTGGTTGTACCCATAGTCAGGCAGTATATCAAATCCATGACCCTGATGGTGAGATCCTATTCTATAACATCTGGGTGCTCAGATTCCTTTATAAAGTACCGGTGTAACCCAGTATCAGTGTTCCTTATATTTAGGTGCCTGGAGTTACATCAGCCATAGCCATGGTGCAACTGTAAGTGCCTAAATGTGGCAAGGGCATGGGTAACTTGAAGTATATATGTAACTGGGATCCCTGCCCATGCCTTTCCCCTGCTCCACCCATGTGTAACCCACATTGTATTTGTATGTAATAGTATTCATAGGCACCCTTATAGAATAGCACTTAGGCACTAACGCACATAGGGGCACTTTTACTAAGCTGCGCTAGTGGTGGCGGCTGTTATTGTTGTGTACCATAGCAGGGAAAATGGTCAAAAAAGAAATGGCCGAAAAAGAAATGGCCATGTGGTAGGTTTGCACTTGCTGCACAGCCATTTCGGGGGGAGCAGTTACCGCTACCTATTGAGGTGGTGGTAAGGGTTCCTGCACTAACCCGGCACTAACCAGATTATCACCTGGTTAACCCCCTGTGGAAATATTTTTAAAATATTTCTGCTAGTGAAAGAAATGGTGCAAACTGGGGGTGAAACTACTGCTGGCCCTGGGTTGCCGTGTGGCAAGCCCTTTGCTGCATGGCAATCCTTTAGTAAAAGGGCCCCTTAAGTGCTACCTTTTTGAGCATATACATGTCCAAAGGGGCACCTAGCCCCAGTTGTCTATTTATAGAATTGCCCTTTTTATGTAGAAATACCCATTTTCAGCACTTCTACATTTACATTATACATTTAGCACCAATAACCTGTATATTCACTGCTGAATGTCTGTATAAAAAGAAATGTCTAGATGTTTCAAATTAATTTAAAGACTTCCCATTGAAAATTGACTCAGTAGATGAAATAGGTTCATCTCTTTTTCTGTGTATGGGTCTTGGAAGTAAAGATATTTCCCTCATAATTTACATTAAACCAGAATTTGTTTGAATTGTTCAACTAGATTTTAGTGCTAGGTTCATTTTATTAGTACTATATAGCCCCATGATTACAACATTGATGAAAGGGCGAAGATGTCTATCTGAATTTATTCAGCCCAATTTCTTTTGATCATTTGGTAAAGTGGGAAAGCACTCAATATATCTCACTCTCCACAATAGAATTGTAGGCCAGATATTCAAAGAAGTTTATATGTTTGGTAGCAGCCATTAAACATATAAGCCCCTTTTCCATGAATTTTCAGCAGCACTGTATGGATAGTGCCACTAAAACATTCACTGAGCAGCCTGACACTAATTAGAGCTGGGGGCAGAGTGAGGGTGTGCCCTTACAATATGAACAGTGACACTATTCATCCGCTATCCATATAATAAAGCAGTTTAAGTTAGGACAGCAAAAAAGCAATCCTAACTAAAATTAGTCAGCTGTCCTGACGGTGGCTGAATGAGGCTGCTATCCATATGGCAGTTATGATCACCGTTATCTGTCTACATTCAACAGCACTGCTTTTATGGATAGCAGCACAAAGGGGCTCATTGCATCCAAAAAGCAGCATAAAGCGGTATTTAGACATTTTATTTGCCAAAATGTCCAAATCACTATTTTTGAAACTCATTTTAAGGCATTTTTCTATGCAGTTCAGTAGCAGTACATCCAAATCACAAGGAAGCATGTCAGGGGTGTGTTGTGGGTGGGATTTGGGCATTCCTAACACTTGGACATTTTTCTGCCATAATGGAACAAAACAAAAAACATCCAGGGCTACAATTTAGATGTTTTGGTCTAGATCTGTTTTTATCATGACTAAGTCACAAAAAGGTGCCCTAAATGACCAGCTGACTACTGGAGGGATTATAGGATGACCCTTCCATACAGTGGCGTTCCTAGGTGGGGGCGGTGGGTGTGGTCCGCCCCGGGTGCACGCCGCTGGGGGGGGGGTGTTGCTCATTCTGTGCTCCCTCTGCCCAGAAAAGGTTACTTCCTGTTCTGGGGCAGAGGGAGCATGGAACGAGCGAAGCCGACAGGCGCGCGGCACCCCCCCCCCCCCCAGCAGGTAAAAATGCACCTGGGGGGGTGTCATTTCGCCGGGGGGGGGGGCGCATCGGTGATCTGCCCTGGGTGTCAGCCGCCCTAGGAACGCCACTGCTTCTATACTCCCTCAGTGGTCACTGACCCCCCTCCCACCCTTGAAAGATGTGAAAGAAAAAGTGCATACCAGTGTCTATAACAGCTTCAGATGTTATGGCCAGTCCTATTAGAACAGCAAGCAGGTCCCTGGATTAGCCTAGTGGTTGGTGCAGTGCACTAAAGAGAAGGGGATCCAGGCCCATGTCCCACTCTAATTAGTACACCGATTGTGGAATGTGTAAGCCATCCAAAATTCACCAAAGGCAGTGCTTTTTTTGAAGGGATACTTTTTCCATTGTCTGCTAAAATTGACCCATGGTCCCCACGTTTTAATGAAAGAGCTCAGGCTCTACACAACAATTCTGAAATGTGTACCTGGGACCTTTTATATGTAGTCCGCTGGAGAGAATCGGCGATCGGGACGTGCGAGGATGTCCAAATCAAAACTATTTGGACGTCCCTTTCGATTATGCCCCTCCAGGTCTCAGCCAATCACAGTGCATTTAGTTGTTACTGGTGTCAGCTAACATGCTGTGATTGACTGAGAACCTGGAGGCCAAAAGAAAAAAGCAACACTGGGCCTTCAAGAATAGGACAACAGGAGTACTTTATTAGCCAAAGACCCGACACGGGCCGTGTTTCGGCGCCAAAAAGGCGCCTGCCTCAGGGGTCTATTAATAAAAACATATAAATACATCAATAAAATAGAACATGCAAAATAAATAGTGACAGCATCGTGTTGATTACAAGCGTAAATAATATATGAAAAATTAAAAAATAAGATTAAAATATATTAATGATATTGATATTACAAACAATTATATTGATTTAATAACTTGTGTAAAATTATAATGTTCAAGCAACCATATAATAGTCATAGAGACAGCTCCAACAAATTTTAAAATTTTAAAATATAAGCCGACATAGTGCCAACCGATTTTAAAATATAGGCAGACATATAATGAGAGATTTATAATATGCAAATTATATGAAAATATATTTTGAAAATTTTTTAAGAAAAATTGTTTTATAAGTAGTGATGGGCATATATGTCCACATATATACACATATATACACAGATATACATCCAGAACCGTAAGAACTAATCATATTTATATGTTTTTTGAAGGCATGTATCATGCAGCTCATGATCTTATTAACATTTAAGTCCATGCTGCTATAACCAATCAGCCATTTCTAGCAACCCCTTTTGCATGGAAATTAAAAATCCATTGTAATTGGTGAGATTTTTGCCAGGATAAGAATATCATCTGCATAGCAATATACACTTGAACCATATTCTTTTATCAAATTTATCAGCGGGCTTAGATAAATGAAATCTCCCTACTTTCCCTGTATAAGTTCAATGATGGGAACTTTTTTCACAGTGAGCCCATGTTGGCTGCATTGTATTCCCATCATCAATATACCAGACGGCAAGCAGTCTGAACCAGTAAGCAATGCTGCACTCCTGCACCAGGCACACTTTGTTTGATTTAACTACCAGAGTTTGATTGTGAGCTCTTGAGGCAGGTGGCTGTGTCCCCTGAAACATGGACTGTGTCAGGTCCGTATTTTCTGGTGCTTTCAATAAAAGAACTTTGAAATTCATCTCCCTGGCTGGTCGTCATTTGTGTCATCTCTACTACTTCTTGGTTCCTGCTTTTTTGGCATCTTCCACATACTATAAATCTTTTTCCTGGGTCTACAGGCAGCACTGCCCGATAACATATTAATTTTTATACAGTCTCATCAATCAGTTTTAAAAAGCAATCTAGAAAACAGAAGACTGGGGAGAAACTGTGAAAAGCATAGAGCCCCATATAAAGGAGGTATTTGTGTAAGTTCAGACATATGGTAATGTTTGTTCTTTTGTCTACCTTTGTCCTAGGGCTACTAACCTTTTTGATCTGACATCCATTCTCCTCACTTCCTGTGGAAGTTATTTGTATTGCTCATGAAACACCCTCTATGTTATCACTTCCTCAGTCATCTGTGAAAAATAAAATCATTTATGTCATTTGTTTTTCAACTGTAGATTGATACTGAGGTAATTAGAACAATCTGATCACAGAAGTATGATATTAACCTTCCTGCCTCCCTCACCACGTCCCCTTTCCTGTTTTTATCATTCTTTCTCTATCATCTGTGTTTTGTGTTAAGAAAACAATTGTTTTAAGAAACTATCTTCACTGGTTTACTTGTACCTCTGAAAACGTCACTATAAGAAACTTAACAAGTAACCATTAATTTACTGTGAAAAATACAAGGAGGAAAAAGAACTTCAGTGGCTCGGGTCGCGTCTATTGTATAACTTAGACTATGACCCGCCTACTTCTTCATTAGTTCTTTAAAAACCTCCAATTTTTAATTACTTCAATTTTTTTTGCATTTTTTATAATGGTTTTTTTCTATTTTCTAAAGTCCATTAATGTTCAAGTTTTCCTAGGTACTTATCTGAAAGAAAGCTGCTTTTAGTACCCGTCCTTCTACACTCAGAGAGAGGGGTACTAAAGAAGCTACATAATAAAAATGCACCTGATGAAGCCGGGGTGAAACCACCGTGCTGTAGAGCGTAGCAGCGTTCTTTCAGATAAGTACCTAGGAAAATCTGAACAATGAATGGACTTTAGAAAAAAAGAAAAAAATCATTATGAAAAAAATACAAAAAAATGAAGTAATTAAAAATTGGAGGTTTTTATGTTTAAATCATTTTTATTGTTGGGTGATTACAGGAAGCATAAAAGAGGTAAAAACATTCAAATGAACATCTCCACAGAGGTTTTTAAAGAACCAATGAAGTAGGCAGATCAAGTTTGTTTTTAGAAACAACTTTTCATTTTTTAGGTTTTAGGTATAAAATAACTGAAAATTAAGTACACATTTTCAAAGCACTTAGCCTTACAAAGTTCCATAGTGACCTATAGAACTTTGTGTGCTTTGAATATACACATCAAAATGTTACAGGATACTGCTATAGTGATCAATGTGTTTATATTGATGTTAGTACTGATACTGTATCTCTGCTGTCTGTTATTGTCACTGCTGATCAAAAAGGAATCCTAGACCATGGACAAATATTTCTGCCTTTCTTTTTTTTTTTGTGAAAAGGAAATTCTAGAACCAGGGTCCATTTATGTGTAACTCAAAAATGGTAGGGTCTCAGACATTGGATAAATAAATATTAATAAGAAAAGTAGATGTAAGGGACAGCCTCCCAGTGGGAATGTGAAAGGTAAATTAAAACATCAGATTAGAACAAAGGATCCTTGATTGGAAAGAAATGAAAGTAAAGCCAGAGATAACATGGGATGATTCAACAATAAGGGACTAGGCAGACTAGATGGACCTTTTGGCCTATCAGGGGCATTTTCGAAAGAGAAGGACGCCCATCTTCCGACACAAATCGGAAAGCCGATTTTGGGCGCCCTCAACTGCTTTCCATTGTGGGGACAACCAAAGTTCACGGGGGCGTGTTGGCAGCGTACCGAAGCCAGGACTGGGGTGTGCTTAAGAGATGGGCATCCTTGGCCGATAATGGAAAAAAAGAAGTGCGTCCCTGATGAGCTTATGGCTGACTTTACTTGGTCCATTTTCTTTCACGACCAAGACTAGAAAAGGTGCCCGAACTGACCAGATGACCACTGGAGGGAGTCGGGAATGACCTCCCCTTACTCCCCCAGTGGTCACCAACCCCCTCCCACCCTAAAAAAAATTAAAAAACATTTTTTCCAGCCTCTTTGCCAGACTCAAATGTTACAGCAATGTGCACGTCCCTGGAGCAGTTTTTAGTTGGTGCAGTGCACTTCAGGCAGGCGGACCCAGGCCCATCCCCCTCCCTACCTGTTACACTTGTGGTGGTAAATGTGAGCCCTCCAAAACCCACCACAAACATCTAGGTGCCCCCCTTCATCTCTAAGGGCTATGGTAGTGTTGTACAGTTGTGTATGTGTGTGTGGGGGGGGGGGGTTGGGGGGCTCAGCACCCAAGGTAAGAGAGCTATGCACCTGGGAGCAATTTGTGAAGTCCACTGCAGTGCCCCCTAGGGTGCCAGTTGGTGTCCTGGCATGTCAGGGGACCAGTGCACTACGAATGCTGGCTCCTCCCACGACCAAATGCATTGGATTTGGTCATTTTTAAGATGGGCATCCTCGGTTTCCATTATTGGTGAAAACCGAAGTCGCTCATCTCTTAAGGTCGACCATCTCAACATTTAGGTCGACCATCTCTTAGGTCGACCTAAATGTTGAGATTTGGGCGTCCCCGACCGTATTATCGAAACGAAAGATGGACGCCCATCTTGTTTCGATAATACGGGAAGTCCTCAGAGATGGTCGTCCCCGTTTGAAAATGCCCCCTCTATGTCAACTACTTATCTTTTCTTTAGCATTATTAAATATATGCAGCATTGTACAGCTATATATAAGAGGCAGTCCATGCTCTGTGTAGCCTACAATTGAGTTAGGGTAAGTAAAATGTATTTATTTTATTTATTTCAATGATTGTGTTTTTCTTACCAAATTTTAAAGGCAGGGTACAATATAAAATTCATTACATACAATTATAGCAAATCTTCTCCATCCAATCAGCAATCCATAACAACCACACAAATCACTTCCAGTACCAACCACCTTTTCTTGTTATAAACAATAACCCCTTGGGCTCACATACAATCTGCATATACAATTTGAGTAATAAGCCAATTAACACATCTATTCTATAAAGATTTATTTATTTATTTATGGTTCATTTCTGGGACTGACCAATGTCGACATCGCCGTGACGCCTTGTCCTTGTTGGTACTGAGCTTTGTGGATGCCTGGCATTGCAAAGTATTGACATTGATCTCCCTCAATGCACGGTGCCACGGGACTTCCAGCTGGTGCTGTTGTGTGCATCTTGGAGCATCGGAACTAGGCACTAGAATTTGGGGGATCTGCACCTAATTTACGCATGAGGATTTGAACCAGGTTTCAGTTGGTGTAAATCTTCACACCAAATGTTGGGCATGGATCTAGTCTATAAATGTCACCCAATTTGGAGAACTCAGTATCAAAAGGTGAGAAAGACAACTGTGGTTCTAACACATCAAGTGTACCCAGACAATTGAAGAGTCCAGTATTTCAATAAGATATATATAATACTTGTATTAATTCTAAACAAGGGGGGGGAGACCTCAATACACCTGGATGCTAATGACAATCACCTCCTTGTGATGTTCAATTTTTTTTAGATTTTTTAACTTATACAACTTATTTTCTGTGTATAATAAATGGTTGAGCACTTAGGGTGACAGCTAAGTGCTCAACCATTTATTATACACAGAAAATAAGTTGTATAAGTTAAGGTGTAGCCGAAGAGAAATCAAGAGAATTAAGGAACAAAATTCAAGAGAATCTATGTTTTAAATTTGAAGGATTAAAATAAAAAATGAACTTTTAAAAAATCTAAAAAAATTGAACATCACAAGGAGGTGAGACTAATGATGATTATAACAACCCCAGTTAAAGACGCAAAAATTGCCATTAGCGTCTGGGTGTATTGAGGTCTCTCCCTTGTTTAGAATTAATATAAGTATTATATATATCTTATTGAAATACTGGACTCTTGAATTGTCTGGGTACACCCAATTTGGAGAGCCATTTATAGAATAGCTCTCTCTGCACTTTTTTGGGCACCCAAATTTACCATTTAATGAATCTTGTCCTAAGTTCATTACTTGGCAGTAATCTGTGTAAGTAACCACCATGTCGATATTCAATGTGATTTAACCAGCCAAAAAGAAGAGCAGATAATGTAGAGGTGAGGGTTGCCTTAGGCTTTTCAACTTCTGGTGTGTCTTTGGGCCTAACTTCCAGCAGTAGCGCTCCCCACCCCCCAAGCATGCAAAGAGGGGGATCCTTTAAAAAATAAGAAGTATGAAGGCATTTTACAGTTCTTGAGGATCAATGTTTTGCAGAAAGCATTCACTGTTTTAATACCATCCAGAAAGGAAAGGTACTGGGCTTTTTTTCCCAACAGTGGTATTCCGGAAAATAGTGATATATTTTCACTGGAGTCATCAAACACATAGAGCAATTAGGATAGATATATTTTAAAAAATATATAGCCATTAAATCATACATTTGTAATGGCAATGCACACATAAATATACATATAACATGCCCAATATGTTTCTTCATTATACCTGCTTTGGAATAGTGCTGCACTGGACTGAAGACTATGGCAGACAATTGACAAGGGGCCATTTTTGTTTATTTGAAACTTAAGTTACATCTTCTTGACAGGCTTTTCCACATGCCCCTTTATCTTCTGGTATGATGCCCTGATGTTGTAGTGCTATCTATTGTCCAAGATGCCCCTGAAGCAGGCATCATGCCAAAACTTGTTGAGCATTTGATATACTGTGGAAATAACAATGAACTGATAGTGGACATTTAATTGGTTTTAGAAAAACACTGTTCTGTTTTCTGGTACCACACACTATATATTTTAATATTTTATATGTGCATTTATACATATATATTTATGTGTGCATTGCAGTTAAAATTGTGCAATGTATTTGCTGTGTTTTTTTTTAATAGATCTATCCTGATTGCTCTGTGTGTATTTGATGGTTATATTCATGCAATTGGCAATCTTCTTCTTGTTTGTTGCTTTTCACTGGAATGTGAGATAGATACCGGCCACTGAGATGCATTCCTTAATGGGGAAACAGAGCTGAGACTGCAGAGCTATTTCAAGGCAAGCTTAATATTGCAAACTTAACAAGGCAACAAATTCAGTGTTCACTGACCTTCAAAGCAACGAGTAAGTTCACCTCATTCACCCATGTAGTAGTCCTTTAGTCTTTCAAGTACCATAGAGCATGAAAGCATAAATCTATAGAATATGAGGCACAAGACAAGGTATTCAGGAATACAATTTTACAAGACCAGCTGGATAAGGAACTAAGAAACACAAAAGCACAGATACATGAATGCCCCCTAATTCTGTAACAGGGCACCTACAGATAGGTGCTGGCTGTGTGTATGTTTATAGAATACCAGCATATACCCCATGTATGTGCACACTGTGCACTCATTGGTATTCTATAAGATATGTGCATAAATGCCATAGTACCTAAATTCCAGAGGGGAATTCACTGGAGAACAGCATGGGTGTAGGTCAACATTTACATGCATAAATTACAGAATACTGTAAGTTACTTGCTAAAGCAGAGGTTTCCAACATGCGGTACATGTACCCCAAGGGGTACGCAATACATGAGCAAGGCAATTCTGAGCAGTAGCTAAACTACTTTTCAGTAATTAATCAGAAAAGTGTAACTATTCAAAAATAGTTTGCAGTTGCCCAGTAGTTAAACTACATTTTAAGTAGTTAATTACTAAGTAGTTGACATCATAAAATCTTAGGCCCTGATGCTTAGCACCCCCGCATTGTTCTGAACACTAGATTCCATAGTACAACCCTTTCCTCCATAGTTTTAAAACTTAAATTTTCTGCCACAGTATTAACAGATAGTCTCTAGAAGGCACAGTAGGGCCTAGTTCAGTCTTAAAATAAAAATGAGAGAGAAGCAAGCATTAACTAGTTTCCATAGTATACAACCCTTTACCCCATAGTTTTAAAACTAAATTTTCTGAAACAGCATTAACAGATAGCTTCTAGAACGCACAGTAGGACATTGTTCAGTCCCTCCCCCAACTATATATTTATCCCAAACTAAGCTAGACATTGGCGGTAACTATTTTCTTCAACTCAATGAAAGCTTAGTTGTTCCAGGGACAAAAATACATATGTATTATTATTATTATACAAGACTTATAGCCTACAGATACCAATATGGTTTACTGTGGGTTACAAAAAAAAAAAAAAAAGAACACAATGTTCTAAATACAGCACAATTCATTGTAACATAAATAACACACTTAATTAAAAGTTCCCACTACATATTTCTTAAATAAAAAAGTTTTAAGCAGTCTCCTAAAAATAAGAACATTTGAGCTGAGCCTCATCTCCAGTGGCAATGAATTTCAAAATTCTGAAGCTTGATAAGTAAGTGAAAATGATAAAATTCTATTATATCTGACCCCTTCCTGTATCATCCGAAAAAAATGTAACACCCAACTAGACAGCTGCACGGGAACGGGGTTCACGGGAATCCCACGGAACCTGCGGGATTCCTGCATGGACGGAGGCAGTTCCTGCGGGGTTCTCGTGGGGATGAAAGCAGTTCTGCGGGGTTCCCGTGGGGATGGAAGGTCAGTGGGATTCCCGTGGAAGTATAAGCTGCACCTGCACCAGCCTCTCATCTACCGAATACCAAGTTCTTTGAGTGCTGTCTCCTCTTCCTCTTCTTCCTTGCTTTAACAGCACAAACGTGGAAAGTCTTCCATTAAAGAGGTGGTAGAGTCACAAATGATGACAGAATTCAAAAAGGCATGGGATGAATACAGAGGATATCTAATTAGAAAGTGGAAGTTATATAAAACCTAACCTTAAATGGCTGCATGTGTGTGGATGTGTCAAGTGACGCTTAGATGGCGACTCTGGCTGTGATGAACTAGGGCTGATACCTGGCAGACTTGTATGGTCTGTGTCTCATACATGGCAATCTGGTTTAGGATGGGCTGGAAAGGGCTTAGATAGCAACTTCAGTGGCTGGAACATGAGGACAGTGCTGGACAGACTTTTACGGTCTGTGTCCCACAAATGAGAAGACGAATAGACAGGAGTGGGCTTCAACGGCAATTCCAGTAGTTGTAACATAAGGATAGGGCCAGATAGACTTCTGTGGTCTTTGTTCCAGAAACACGAAAGAAAGACCAAAATCAAGTATATAATATCACACTCGATTTAATGATGAATTGATAATGAGTGTAATTATTGGGCAGAGTGGATGGACCATTCAGGTCTATTTGTTGTCACTTACTATGTTACTATTAATCCGCTTTGCTCCCAGGCTGGTGCACAGACCTCAGCTCTGACACAGGCACGAGAATCAGATGTCACCTGACCTACTGGCGCATGCATGTGGTGACTTCTCAGCAAACAATGCCAGTGAATCAGAGACAAATCTTACATGTTCGCACCAGAGTGTTCCAAGTTCCGTTCCTTCCTTGCCTACAGTGCTGTGGCTCAAATCGAGAGACAGACTAAGGGAGCTGACTGGAATTTTCTTTTATATACCATTAAATTTTTACGGGGATGGGTGGGGATGGGTTAAATTCTTGCAGGGACGGGTTGGGATGGGTTAAAGTTTTGCGGGGATGGGTAAGATTGCAGTGGGGACGGGTAAGATTTCTGTCCCCATGTAACTCTCTAGCACAAACTCTCTTGGCTGCATGTCTCTGATTTGGAACTGGCAGTTCAGCAGAGATTGGTGGATACCCCAGGCCAGGGGGGGGGGGGGGGGGGGTGGGGGGGGGGGAGGGGGAGGAGGGATAACATTTTTGAAGAGAAGATTGAAGAAGTCGCTGACCAGATCAAGAGACACACTCATACCATCTCTTCTCTCTCCCGCCCCTGCCGGATGCCTTCTACATCTGCCTCTTCCTCCAGGAGGTCTTTTGGCAAGTCACAGAATCATAGGTATGCTGCCTCATCTTGCCCACCTTCACAGGCTCAGCCTCAGTGCGCTCGTTCTCGTCAACAGCGTGTGCCTAAGGCCCCTGCTGCTCCTCAGTCAAAGTATAGCTGCTGTCCCAGTACCTGTGCTCATTGGTCTCTGCTAACCTACAGCTAGCACGAGACCTTATTTATTCTCACCCTGATCCTAATTGGAGTCATTCGACTCTGACTTATCTAAAGGAGGGTTTTAAAGTTTGGGAAAAATATGAGAATAAATTTCCTCCACTTGCAGGCGATCGACCCATTAAAGTGCTCCCTCTCCTGCATAAACAGGCCAGTGGGGGGGGGGGGGGGAGGAGGGATAACATTTTTGAAGAGAAGATTGAAGAAGTCGCTGACCAGATCAAGAGACACACTAATACCATCTCTTCTCTCTCCTGCCCCTGCCAGTCGCCTTCTGCATCTGCCTCTTCCTCCAGGAGGTCTTTTGGCAAGTCAAGAAGGTATGCCTATGACTCACAGAATCATAGGTATGCTGACTCGTCTTGCCCACCTTCACAGGCTCAGCCTCAGTGCGCTCGTTCTCGTCAACAGCGTGTGCCTAAGGCCCCTGCTGCTCCTCAGTCAAAGTAAAGGATGAGCGTTTGACTGGCTCCAGCAGAGTATAGCTGCTGTTCCAGTATCTGTGCTGGATGACTTGCTGGTCAGGGGGAGGCTGAAGCTTTTTCACGAAAGGTGGCCATTTATCAACTCTGACTGGTGAGTTCTTCAAATAGTCTGTCTTGGATACACCTTCAATTGGCATCAGAAACACCCAAATTTCCCACCAAGAGCTCATTCCTTCAGCTCTCAGCATGAGGAGGTACTTGCAGAGGAACTCTTAGCCGTTCTGAAGGCCCATGTGGTTCAGTCTGGTCCACCAGGGGATGAAGGGTGGGGATTCTATTCCAGGTACTTCTTCATGCAAGATAAGACAGGGGGATGCGTCCCATCCTAGACCTAAGGGCCCTGAACAAATTTCTGGTCAAAGAAATGTTCAGGAAGGTTTCCCTGGGCACTCTCCTATCCATGATTCAGGAAAAATGATTGGCTATGCTCTCTCAACATAAAGGAGTGGAGGAGTGGCCTAGTGGTTAGGGTGGTGGACTTTGGTCCTGGGGAACTGAGGAACTGAGTTCAAATCCCACTTCAGGCACAGGCAGCTCCTTGTGACTCTGGGCAAGTCACTTAACCCTCTATTGCCCCATGTAAGCCGCATTGAGCCTGCCAAGAGTGGGAAAGCACGGGGTACAAATGTAACAAAAATAAATATATGCACATCCTGATATTTCCAGCCCACTGGAAGAATCTACAATTTTGGTTGGGAACACAGCACTTCCAGTACCGCATGTTGCCTTGTGTCAGCTCTCAGGGTATTTACCAAATGTCTAGCAGTAGTCACAGTGTTGCTATGCAGACTTGGAATCCATATGTTCCCTTATTTCGATGATTGGTTGGTGAGTCTGGAGTCCGGAGGACTATTCGGGTGCTTGAGCTACTAGGGTTAATTTTAAACTACCCCGTCCAATTTACACCTTACCCAGCAATTGGAGTTCAATCAGGTTACAATGTATTACACCAACAAGCAGGGGGACACCAGATCACGTTCTCTGGGTCATGAGGCCATTTGGATGTGGCGTTGGGCTATCTGGCATGATATGCTCTTTCACAACACTTATCTGGTGGGCAAAAGCAGCCTGGCTGACAGACTGAGCAGGATCATGCAACCATACAAGTAGTCTCTCAACATGGGGTTGCCCGTGAGATCTGGGGCATTGAAAAAGCTGTCGTCTTCTTGGCAGCTGGGTTGAGGGGTACCTGCCAATATCACTTGGTCCAGTCCAAGGTCAAGATGAATTGAGCTCCTCTAAGATGCCCAATATGTTCATCTACCTTTAGCATTGGGTAGGCGTCTAGTTTGGATACGGTGTTTATTTTCCAGAAATTAATACAAAACCAGATACTCCCGTCTGGCTTTGGCACCAGCACAATGGGAGATGACTAGTTACTGGTTGACTCAATGACACTCAGTTCCAGCATTTCAGTGACCTCTGCTGCCGGGTTTCTGGAATCCGATAGGATTACCACTCCTGGCTCAGTAAGAATATCATGAGTTGTGAGGTGGGTCTGGCCTGACACTCCAGAAAACACATCTTGATTCTGGCATACCAACTGCTCTAGGTTGGCCTTCTGTGAGACAGAGAGCTGGTTGTCAAATGGATCTTGTAAGGGTCCGAACTCTGTCAGGACCTCTGGCCCAAAGTCATCTCTTTGGACCAGTTCTGCAGTCATGTGAACCCACTTCTTCAACAAATTAATGTGGAAGATCTTTGTCCCTCTTGTCCTGTTGGGCCACCTTATAATTGACAGGTTCCGTCTTTTCCAAAACTTCATAAGGACTTTGCAACTTGAATAATAGATTGCTCTCTGAGGACTCGTCAGCTTTGAATATCATTTCTGGCACCGGTATCTCTCCCAAATCTTCCTCAGTGAAGACCGAAGCAAAGAATTCATTTAATCTCTCTGCTATGGCTTTGTCTTCCCTGAGTGGCCCTTTTAACCTTCGGTCATCTAGCGGTCCAACCAATTCTTTTGCCAGCTTCTTGCTTTTAATGTACCTAAGAAAGTTTTTACTGTGTTTTTCCTCCAACGCAATCTTTTTTTCAAAGTCCCTCTTTGCCTTCCTTGTCAGCGCTTTGCATTTGTCCTGACATTCCTTATGCTGTTTCCTATTATTTTCAGTTGGATCCTTTTTCCATTTTCTGAAGGATTTTCTTTTAGCTCTAATAGCTTCCTTCACCTCACTTTTTAACCATGCCGGCTGTCGTTTGGCCTCCCTTCCTCCTGTTTTAATACATGGAATATAACTGGCCTGGGCTTCCAGGATGGTATTTTTGAATAGCATCCACGCCTGATGTAAATTTTTGACCTTCACAGCTGCTCCTCTTAGGTTTTTTTTCACCGTTCTCCTCATTTTATCATAATCTCCTTTTTGAAAGTTAAATGCTAACATATTGGATTTCCTGTGTGTACTTACTCCAGAGCTGATATCAAATCTGTACATATTATGATCAATGTAATCAAGTGGTCCCAGTACCATTACCTCCTGCACCAGATCATGCACTCCACTAAGGCTATGACTAGGTTTCCTCCTCTTGTTGGCTCCATAAAGCAGATCTTGATTTCGTCAAGGAATTTTACCTCCCTAGTATGCCCTAATATTACAATTACCCAATCAATATTGGTGTCAGGTTCTCAGGTTCAGAGCCCGCGGGGCCGGGCTCTGGAGCAAACGTGAGCCCTTGGGCTGCTGCCGAGGAGCGACAGCAGCAGGCAAAACCCAGCAACCAATACTAGGCAAGCACACCGGCAGGGACTGCAGGCACTGCCCAGCAAACCGGAACACATGGACTGGAATCCCCCAGACTGGAGGACACAGGACTGGAACACTGTACTGCAATCCCCCAGACTGGAACACACACTGGACCGGAACACACTGGACTGGTCCGCACAGCTTCACCTGCGCTTAGCTACTAAGCCCCCCAGGAGTTGAGCTCCTGGGTTCGAGTAGCCGGCAGGACTTACTGGATACCGGATGACACAGGGACCAGGACTGGAAACAGAAGTACTTCTAAAACTAAACTGATCTACATGCTCCCAAGCCCTAAACCAGCAGGAGTGTTCCTAACAGTAAACTGACAAAAGGACTTCCTAAGCCCTATACTAAACAGGAGCTCCTAAGCCCTGCCCAAGAAAGGGACTTCCTAAGCCCTAAACTAACAGAGCAGGGAACTAAACACAAAGCTAACACAGGTGCTACTAAGCACCAAGCTACAAGCAGAGCTCTACACTAAAAAGCTAAACACAAAACTAACAAGCTACCTAAGCACTGCTCTAGCCAGCTAGATACAAAACTAACAAGGTGCTTCCTAAGCACTACTCTGGCAAGCAACCAGAAGAGCTCCTAGCACTAAAAGGGAAGACAGAGGAGCCACAAGGAAAAAGCAGGGAAGCTAACACATAAGCCAAAAGTGCTTCTAAAGCACCAAACACCAACCGCAAAGACTGCAATGCTCCCAATAGCACAAACACCAGAAGTACTTCTAACAGCAAACTCTGCAGTGTTCCTAACAACACCAAACCCTGAAGTACTTCTATCAGCAACAGAGCTTCCACAGCCCTACACACAGCAATGCTTCCAAAACCAAGAGGGAAAAGCAGAGGAACCAAAGGAAAAGCAGGAAAGCTAAACACACAGACACCAGTGTACACTGCACTAACACTAACCTGGCCCTTAGCAAAAGCAAGCAGGGAAACTAGACACAAAGTCAGAAGTGCACACTGCACCACCCTACCTAAAGCAAACACCACTGTTGCAAATGCTCTGAAGGAAACAACACCACTTCCTTATCAAGGCCCTCCCTGATGATGTCACACTCCCTAGCCCCAGGCAACAGCACACTGATCCAGAGAGGCTCAACCCACACCAATGCAAAACTGTGAAGCACTTGAAGCCAGTACACCCAAAGAGAAGTAGAGCTAACTCAGTCCACCCACACAGCTGTGGTATAGTGAAACAATTAGAGCCATGCTGCTGGAAGCTGCCAGCACAGAGAGACAGAGCCAGCTCAGAAAGGACAGACAAAAGAAACAGAAGCCAGCTAAGAAGCTGACCCCCAGGAAAGAGGTAAGTTTGAGAGGGGTTCTGACCCCAATCATAACAATTGGAGTAATTGAAATCACCCATTATTATTGTGTTTCCCAATTTGTTAGCCTCCCTAATTTCTGATAACATTTCTACATTTGTCTGTTCATCCTGGCCAGGTGGATGATAGTACACTCCTATCACTATCCTTTTCCCCTTTACACATGAAATTTTAAGCCATAGGGATTCCAAGATGTGTTTTGTGTCCTGCAGAATTTTCAATCTATTTGATTCAAAGCCCTCCTTAACATACGATGCTACCCCTCCACCAATTCGTTCACTCTATCACTATGATATAATTTGTACCCTGGTATGACAGTGTCTCACTGGTTATCCTCCGTCCACCAGGTCTCAGAGATGCCTATTTATATCTAATTTTTCATTTAGTGCAATATATTTTAACTGTCCCATCTTACTTCTTAGGCTTCTGGCATTCACATAGACATTTCAAACTATGTTTGTTGTTTCTATTTATACCTTGCTTAGCAGTTGACAGTGATAATTTGCAACCTTTTGTCTGCTTTTTATTTAAAGACATCTGGTCCACTATTGTCTCTATTGCAACCTCGCTATCAAGATACCCTATCTTCCCTATTTTGGTGATATCTTGGAAAGATATTTTGTTCTGAACCATGCGCTTTTGAATGACTGTCAGCCTTCCTCCTGTTTCTACTTTAAAAGCTGCTCTATCTCCTTTTTAAATGCCGATGTCAGCAGCCTAGTCCCATCCTGATCCCATCATTCCGGAATAGGCTCCCTGTTCCCCAGAATGTTGCCCAGTTCCTTACAAATTAAAAACCCTTCTCCCTGCACCTTCGCCTCATCCACACATTGAGACCCTGGAGCTCTGCCTGTCTCTTGTAGAACGGGGAGCACTTCTGAAAATGCTACCCTAGAGGTTCTGATTTGAGCTTTCTATGTAACAGCCTAAATTTGACTTCCAGAACCTTTCTCTCACATTTTCCTATACCATTAGTATCCACATGCACCAAGACACTCCCCAGCACGATCTAAAATCCTATCTAGGTGACACGTGAGGTCCTCCACCTTCACACCAGGCAGGCAGGTGATCCTCACATCCACTAGCTACCAGCTATCTATATGCCTAATAATCGAATTACCAACTACAACAGCCATCCTAATCCTTCCCTTCTGGGTAGAAGCTCCTGGAGACACATCTTCAGTGTGAGAGGATATTGCATCCCCTGGTGGGCTGGTCCTGGCTACAGGATTACTTCCAGGTTCACCAGGGTGATGGTATCCTTTTAGAAGACCTCCCTCCTTCAAGGTAGCACAGGGGCTGCCAGTCAGGAGGTGGGACTTCTCTACAACGTTCCTGTAGGCCTCCTCCTATGTACTTCTTTGTTTCCCTCAGCTCCTTGAAGTCTGCTAATCTAGCCTCAAGAGAACAGACTCATTCTCTGAGAGCTAGGAGCTCTTTGCATCAAGCACACACATAAAACCTCTCACCAACTGGGAGAACTAACAGTCACACTAATCCACCCGACAACCCACTCAGTCAAGATAGCCCACCTACTATAACTACCTTAATCACCCCTTTCCTTCTTCCTTCTACCCTTACTTAACCTCGGCACAATATTAAATGGATCTGTCACCCTGCAATGACTATGTTAACAAAACTATGTAAGCCACATTGAACCTGCAATGACTATGTTAACAAAACTATGTAAGCCACATTGAGCCTGCAAATAGGTGGGATAATGTGGGATACAAATGCAATAAATAAATAAATAAATAAAATATGCAAAAGACTAGATAGCACCCCTTTCACTGCTGGATAGAGTTGTTTAATTAAAAACAATAACCTATAATTGCTCTTTTAAACCCAATCTTTGTTACCAAGCACAAAGCAAAGTAATATCACTTACCCAGAGAAATGTCCTCTTCTCTCAGAACTTCTCAGAAAGAATGTTAAATGGGACCTTTCCTCTCTATATAGTTTGGATTCTAAGGAGTCTGCTTCAAACAAACCCTTTGAAGCTAACCCAGTAATCAGATTGCCCTTAGTAACTTTTGCAAATATTCTACGTCCTCAAATCTTAATAAACACCTAATTCAGGTCAGCAGCAGTGCTACCTCTCCAGCAGGCAAAGAACAGAAAATAACTTTCTTTTAGAATGAAGTTCAAAACTTATGAGGAAAGGGTTGTACACTATGGAAATGAGTTAATAATGCATGCTTCTGTCTTTTTTATTCTTATGTTTTTCTAAGACAACTAGGCCCTATTGTGCCTTCTAGAGTCTATCTGTTAATGCTTGGATGAAAATTAAAGTTTTAAAACTGTGGGGAAAAGAGTATGGAGACTAGTTAATAAAGCTTCTTTGTTTTTTTTTTTAATTCTAACTGTGTTTATCAGTAATCTACAATTCCTCTTTTAAACCAAATCTTTAAGTTATCAAGCACATTGCAAAATAATATCAGTTACCCACAGAAATGTCCCCTTCTCTCAGAACTTTTCAGAGGTGGAAAACTCCTAGCATGGGCCTGTGACATGTAACTGCCATGCCCAAACACAGTTTTGATGTCTCTCTCTTTCTTTCTTTCTTTCTTTATTTGGATTTCCATGTCTGGCTCCAGCCAGATCTCAGAACAAGGCTCACAAGTATTCAAATAAAAGATTGGATTACCTCAGCCAGGTCACAGCAGCTAGAAGTATTCAGTAAAGGCGTATGCTGAAGCTTCACTTCTTCCTTCTCTGGTCCTCCTTATCCCCACTCTGGCCCTGTCTTTTATACTCCCTGGTTCCTGTCCTTTTGACTCCATCTTTACTGTCTCACTTCCTCCCTCAGTGGGACTAGTAGTTTTAAGGTGGCTTATCCTTAAGGGTGAGGGGCAGTGTTCTATAAACCCCTTCACACAGATGCACTAATATAGTACAGTGGAATTCCTCTTAATCATATCTATATTCATTACCCTGTGGAGTGCCTTAGAGGTCATTATTGTATCCTGTATTATTTAATATCTTTATGCCTCCTTTTTGTTTTTGGCCCAATCCTTAGGCTTTACAATTTATGTCTATACTGACAGTATTCAGTTGCTGCACCCTATTGATAACACCAGTGCTCAGGATATTCAGGGCATTTCAGATAAGCTGGACAAAATTGCAAGTTGGCTTGATGCTCATAATTTGGTTTTGAATGCCGGGAGAACCTGTGGAGTTTTGTTTGCTAGAATGGGCTCACTAGCACTGGAACATCCATTATTGATGGCAGGTAATAAAATAACTTTTGCTCCTACAGCTAAGATATTTCTGATCAGAATTTGACTTTTCGGACACATGTTTCTCATGTGGTCCAGCAGAGTTTCTATAAACTGTGTATTGTCTGTTCTGTTCAAAACCTTTTTTCCATTCCTGCTTTGCAAGCTTTGATACATGATTTGGTTATTACTTGGCTTGATTACTGTAATGTACTCTATAACGGTATGTCTCAACTGGAGCTTAAACAGCTTCAAATAGTCCAAAATATGGCTATCCAGTAGATATGGGCATGTCATCTCCTTCTTGAGGGAGGCACATTGCCCCCCCCCCCCCCCCCCCCCATGGAGCGAGCTACAAAACTCTGTTTTTTTTAACACCTATCATACTAGCTGTCTTTCCTTTTAGCTAATTTCCTGACATCCTATTTGCCTAGTGGCCCCAGAGCCTACTTTCAAATAGGGCCAGACATTTTGTGAAATAACACAAAAGCCTGCAAAATGACACCCAAAACCTATACTGAAAACATACAACACCATAACAGCCCTAACCCACCTATGAAAAGATGGTGCTACAAATATTACACTGGGTCCTAGAGCAGTGTTTTCCTAGATGGTTCTGAGTACCCCCTTGCCATTCAGGTTTTCAGGCTATCCACAATGAATTTGCATATAATGGAGGCAGTATATCCATATCAATTTCATGCATATTTATTGTGAATATCCTGAAAACCTGACTAGCAAGGGGGTACTCCAGACCAACTTGGGAAACACTGCCCTAGAACACCAAACTTACCATACCATAACAGCCCTAACCCACCTATGAAAAGACAGTGCTAAATATATATTAGACTGGGCTCTAGAGCACCAATATACCTACTATTGGGAAACTGGAACACATTCCTACAGACACTACATGCTAGCAGAATCCTTCATCTCAGTACAAGCTAGCAGAATCTTTCATCTCAGTCGCACATGCAGAACATGGACAGACCTTCATCTAATATAGAATAGGGAGCCACAAAAAAACCCCACAGAAAAACAGACAAAAGTTAAAATAGAGACCCCCTCTTCTCAGCCAAAGAAAGCCAGACTCAGTGCAATACTAGTAAAAGAGAAACAGAAATGCATTTTCTCCTGTACTTTGCAAAATAAAAATAGAAAAAAAAGAAAAAATGTACATTTACAAAGTAGGCACATCTCAGTCCTTACAAAGTATTACATTAAAATAATTTTTTCTTTTCTACCTTTGTTGTCTGGGAATTTAATTTTCTAATTGGGCTGGTCCCAGTCTTTTTTTCCATGTTCCATGAGTCAGTCTTCTATATTCTTTTCCAGGTTGGCCCTTCCATTTCTTCTCTCGTCTCATGCCTTTATCCTTTCCTTCTCTACATCTGTGTGGCATTGATCTTTCATTTTATGTCCCTACTATCAAATAGCTGTGCACCTCTGTATTTGGTTTTCCTGAACAGCTGACTTAGAACATAAGAGTAGCCATACTGGATCAGACCATTGGTCCATCTAACCCAGGGTCCTATTTCCAACAGTAGCCAAGCTAGGTCAAAAGTACATGGCAGAAACCCAAATCATGGCAACATTCCTGCTACAAATCCCAGCGCAAGCAGTTGCTTCCCCATGTCTACTATGACTTTCCTGCAGGAACTTGACCAAACCTTTTTAAAACTTAGATAATCTAACTGCTGTTACCACATCCTCCGGCAAAGAGTTCTAGAGCTAGTGTTATAAAGATGGAATATATTGAATTTAATTGGAAGTAAAATTTAAATTAAACTCTCCTTTCATTGGGGCACATGGAATCACGTTTTCATTTCATCTGTTTTGTAGAAGTTTACATTTTAGAAACACAAATGGATTATTCTGTTTGAGGCATGTTTCAGCGACAAGTGGTTTTATAAGTCAAAACAAAAATAAGTACAGAAGTATTGCTATACTGGGACAGACCAAAGATCTATCATGCCCAGCATCCTGTTTCCAACAGTGGCCAATCCAGGTCACAAATACCTGGCAAGATCCCCCAAAAGTTCAATACATTTTATGCTGCTTATTCCCCCTAATTCAGTCCATTGGTTTTCTTGTATCTTGTTCTTGTGATGACTTGTACTGTACCAAAACTGCAAACTCTTATTTCTTCTATCTGGTCAATAATAAAAGGAGCTCATTGTGAACAGTATCTACCCTAAAAGGTTGTTTTGTGGCTGTACATGAGGAATTGTGATATTGAATAAATAAGTGTATATTTGTGTCCCTAGTCATGCATCCAAAGTTTATATAATCCTTTCAAGAAAACCAGGCATGGTATGGTCACATTTTCACTATGGTAATACTTGAGCCCAACTAAGGAACAGGTTATATTGAGTTAGTCTGAACTGGACCAAACTTGCTTTCCTTGTGCCATCACCATAAAATTCAGTTATATCATGGGAGCAAATACATGGATATGTCTAAACATTTGACAAAGTTGAGATTAGCATATACCCAACTGGGCATTTAAAAGTCTGTCCTTTAATAATGCCACATGTTCAGAAATCATAGCCATAAGTATGAACAGTTATTCAAATATTATCACATGCACATACCAGAACATGCATCCATACACACACTGCAAAAGTAAACAATAACTTCTGCAGAGTACATCCAAAATTTAATTTTTATTTTCTCATTTCCATCTTCCAAAATTCTAGACAGCAGATGTACAGATCAGTCCAAAACAAGTAAAGTCAAAACCAACAGTTATACCTAAAACTGCCCTTATGCAGTAGCGTTCCTAGGGCGGCTGACACCCGGGGCGGATCACTGATGCACCCCCCCCCCCTGGCAAAACGACACCCCCCCCCGGGGGCATTTTACCTGCTGGGGGGGGGGGGTGCCGCGCGCCTGTCGGCTTTGCTTGTTCCATGCTCCCTCAGAGGGAGCACGGAACGAGCGGTGCCGACAGGCGCGCGGCACCCCCCCCAGCAGCGTGCACCCGGGGTGGACCGCACCCACCGCCCCCCCCCCCTAAGAACACCTCTGCCCTTATGATTTACCTTTGGGTTTAAAAAGCAAATCCATGTGCATGTAAGGACTGAATAAATGAATTAAACAAAGTTTAAAGCAACTGCCCTTAATATGTAATACTAATATGTATCAAAAATGAAACAATGATGGAATATTCATTAGTAAGCAGCCTGAGCCAACAGATTTATTTTTCCACTGAACATAATTAACTTTGTATGAACTTGGCGGCTTATAGTGTGCTGAACTGGACAATGTTATGCATGAAGGACGCCCTTCCCTCATTATTCAATACATCTCTGTGAAACAGTAGTAATATAAAAGGCAAGTGCATTTTTAGAATATACCACTGCAATCCACAAAACAAAAGGAGCAAGTTTCCACATGCCATCTTTTTCTTTTGATGTAGATACAGGAAAAAAAAAATATGTTAAATGCTCCCAGGTTTCAACCTAATTAATGTTTTTTTTTAATTGTACTTTTAAATAGTAACTCTGATTGTTAAGCACCTGAAAACATCTCTGCATGAATATAGAGAGTCCCTATAACCAGCCCCTCCAAATGACATGATTTATAATTTAGAACAAAGTAGTACTCTAACCAATGAAACCAGTACTTCCTCTGTATACATCCCTATGCTGCATAAGCTGGCATGTTTAAAAATAAAAGAGGATCAAATCCAAATTCTACCAACAATAAAAAAATGACAACGTGGATACAGCAGCTCCTAGATTTGCTTGCTTTGTATTGGGTAAATGAGGATAATGGCTGCGCGGAGGAAAGGGAGGGAGACAATCCAGCTTATTTTCGAAAGAGAAAGATGCCCATATTTGACCCAAATCGGGAGATGGGAGTCTTTCTCCCGTGGGCGAACAAATCGGTATAAACGAAAGCCTATTTTGGTCGTCTTCAACGGCACTCTGTCGCAGGAACGAACAAAGTGGACGGGGACGTGTCGGAGGCATGGTGAAGGTGGAACTGGGGCGTGGTATCGGCCGAGGAGAGATGGGCGTCTTTAGCTGATAATTGAAACAAGAAGGGCGTTTTTGACGAGAATTTGATCCGCTTTATTTGGACCCTTTTTTTTCAGGTCCAAGTCCCAAAAAAGTGCCCCAACTGACCAGATGACCACCGGAGGGAATTAGGGATCACCTCCCCTGACTCCCCCAGTGGTCACTAACCCCCTCCCACCAAAAAAACCCACTTTACAAACTTTTTTCCCAGCCTGTATGCCAGCCTCAAATGCCGTACCCACTTACCATGACAGCAGAATGTGTTCTATCCTCTGACAGCTTTTCCCTGGTTCTGATGTGGCTCTCGGGTGAGTGTGACACCTTTTCTGTTATGCGCACTGCAGAGTCACATCAGCACTGCATTGTGGTGGGTGTAGGGTATTGGGCTCCGTGATTCCACTAGCTTGTGTTAAATGCTCACGATGTTGGTAGTTGGTAGGCTCTACTCCCATGGTGCTTTTCCCTCTGCCTACTGGGTCAGAGTGTGCCCTGTTTTGTTTCTGGTAGTCCTTGAGGTAGTGGCCATTTTTGTAAGCCAGTTTTAGATCCCTTTCATGTGTTAGCCACGTTACAGAACTTAGTTCTTCCCTTGAATGTTGCTGAAAGAGGGCATTGTACAGCATTCTGCCAGCTCTGTCCTACTGCTCATCTCAGTACCAGGGAGACTCTTTGCCACAGGGGCACAACCTCTGATCTGCAGTTAACTGTGAGTAAATGTGCTTGTTCCAATAAAGGACGTTTTCGGAGACATTAGTCTTCAGGTGTCAACTGGTGTGCCAAGGTTCTACAGCAGCAACAAGTCCTAGAGGCCTGCGTGTATGCAGGTCCCTGGAACACTTTTAGTGGGTACCGCAGTGCACTTCAGGCAGGCGGACCCAGGGCCATCCCCCCTACCTGTAACACTTGTGTTGGTAAATGGGAGGCCTCCAAAACCCACTGTACCCACATGTAGGTGCACCCCTTCACCCCTAAGAGCTATGGTAGTGTTGTACATTTGTGGGTAGTGGGTTTTGGGGGAGGGGTTTGGGTGCTCAGCACCCATGGTAAGGGAGCTATGCATGTGGGAGCTGTTTCTGAAGTCCATTGCACTGACCTCTAGGGTGCCCAGTTGGTGTCCTGGCATGTCAGAGGGGCCAGTGTACTACGAATCCTGGCCCCTCCCACGACCATATGGCTCGGATTGGGACGTTTTTGAGCTGGCCGGTTTTAGTTTCCATTATTGCTAAAAAAACAAAATGTCCAGCTCAGAAACGAACAAATCCATGGCATTTGGTCTGTACAAACCGTATTTTCAAAACAAAAAAAAAGACGTCCATTTTTTTCGAAAATACGGTCTGTCCCTCCTCTTCACGTACCCGTTTTTGGACATAGACGCCCATGGATATAGGCATTCGCGTTCGATTATGCCCCTCAATACATACCTAATGGCTTTCAACGTTTTTATTTCAACCTCCTTGTTTGCACCGCTGCCTCCCAACTTGGCTGCAACAAAAATAAAGCTGTGTGCACCACTGGCGCCTCTGCTGGTTTCCTTCCTCCCAAACAGAAAGTTACATCTTGGGGGCGGGGGGGGGGGGGGTTGAGGAGGGAAATTGGCAGAGGGGGCAGTGGTGCGTAGGGCTATGGCCCAGCACATGGCTTCATTTTGTTGTAACCAAATCAGTCGGGGAGACAGTGGCTTCAGTGACCCAGTCAGTGAGGGGAAGGGAAGCGAGTAGTTCCTCCAGGCTGCCGTGGACTCAAAAGGCAGTGGTTGGGGGGAGGGGGGGATAAAGTAGCATGAGGTGCCTTTGGGGCATAGGTGCCATTTTCTATAAAGATCTGTTTGGAGGAATAACTGCTCCCCCTGCACCCCCCTTAGCTACGCCACTGCGCTCAGGGGATATTCCAATGGGCGGTATATCAACATTTATAGAATATACTCCTACTGCATGCCTTCTGGGTGCCCAAATGGAAGTGCCCAGTTACAGAATTGACCCCCAAAGGGGAAGTTTCAAAGGCATTTTTGCATATCAAGCAAGGCTTTATGTGCAGTAATACAGTTTTTGAAAACTGACTAAAAAGACATACATGCCATTATGTGTGTATGGCCAATGCACAAATAAGTGCATGTAAAATAATTTTTTTCTTTTGAGAATTGAAATAAAATCTGTAGATAAAAAGAAGTTCCAGCAGACTTTGCATGCAATCACACTTTTTGAAAGTTGCTCCCATATTCTATAACTAGTCTAACACCCATTCCTCTTCCCCATTTTTTATATCAACTGCTCCTCACCAGCTCTTGCTCCTGCCCTCTGTGTCTGTCTCAAACATGATACAAAATTACCCATTGGACAAGAGAAGGAAAAAGAGGAGGAGGCATAGCAATAATCTATAAATCCCAATTCACAGTTACAACAACAGCAGAATCCATCCTTCCCCAACTTGAAATAGGCTAGCCTCAGTTAGGATCAACCACCCCAACCTACATGATCAACTAAACCTAATCATATTCTATAGACCCCCTGGCAATTGGCAAGATTCTCAAACACACTTTATGGATTTCATATTGAATACTTGCGTGTCCACCCAGAACCTTCTCATAGCAGGAGACATCAACCTTCACCTTGAAGATACTAACATAAGCAATGTACACGAATACAAAGAATTCCTCCAACTATGGGAGCTCCACTGGCCAAACATGCAACCCACCCACAATAAAGGACATACATTAGACATTATAACTCACAAATTTTCATCAGAACCTATCCTCACAATTACAGACACAAAATGGACAGCCACACCATGGTCCAATCACTACAATGCAAGCACTTCCCTGTCCTGGAAAACAAAAGAGCCACAACAAAAACAAGAAAAAAGAACCTATACTACAAGAGGCAAAATAGACCCACTAATATTCTGGCAACAACTCTACACCAACGAATGGACAACACCTACAGACTCATCCCAATTTCTACAAGAATGGGACAACAGATGCAAATCAGTACTAGACAATATAGCACCGCTCCAAACTAGAACCTCAAATAGGAAAAACTCAATACCATGGTTTAACGAAGAATTGAAAGAACTAAAAACACAGGTCAGAAGACTAGAAAGAGCATGGAGCAAGAAAAAAGATGAACACACTCTCAAAGACTAGAAACAGTTACAAAGAAAATACAAATATAACATCAGACAAACTAAAAGAACGTACTACAAAACCATAATAGGACCAAACTACAAGGGTACACACAAACTCTTCTCACTCGTAAACAAACTCCTAAACACTACACCGGTTACCTCTAATAACACAGACACCTCATCCGCAACCAACTTAGCAAAATATTTCAACGAAAAAATTATAAAGCTCCGACGCCTGATACCTACCAAAACCATCGAATACACAAGAATCCTTGAATGCCTAGATCCAAAGTCTAGGGAATACCCAGCAGATCATGGACCAACTTCGACAAGATCTTAGTAGATGAACTCTCACAATGGCTTAGAAAATACGCCAAGTCTCAATGCAAATTAGACATTTGCCCTACTAGTCCAATAAGAGCCGCCCCCAAACAATTCAAAAAAGACCTCACGAACCAGGTAAACCACAGACTCCAAAATGGTCTATTCCCCATGGATAAAGGAAACATCCTACTCACTCCGCTGCCAAAAGATGCTAAGAAAAACACAATGGACCTAACCAATTATCACCCAGTCGCATCCATTCCGCTCATAACCAAACTGATGGAGGGCATAGTGACGAAACAACTTACTGAATACCTAACTAAATACTCAATTCTACATGAGTCCCAATCAGGATTTCGATCAAATCATAGCACCGAAACTGTACTAGTGTCTGCAATGAACTCATTCAAAAAAAACAATTGCAACTGGTAAGAACATACTCCTACTACAATTTGACATGTCTAGCGCCTTCGACATGGTTGATCATGGAATATTACTTCATATACTAGAATACTTCGGAGTCGGAGGCCCAGTTCTCAAATGGTTCGAGGGATTCCTCACCACCAGATCTTACCAAGTAACAACGAACGCTGAAAGATCACCTCCATGGATACTGGAATGCGGAGTTCCTCAAGGATCCCCCCTCTCACAAACTCTTTTCAACCTAATGATGATACCACTAGCCAAATTCTTAGCAAATCAAAACCTTAACCCATACATATATGCAGAT
The DNA here is from genome assembly GCF_901765095.1 of Microcaecilia unicolor. Classification (NCBI taxonomy): domain Eukaryota; kingdom Metazoa; phylum Chordata; class Amphibia; order Gymnophiona; family Siphonopidae; genus Microcaecilia; species Microcaecilia unicolor. The sequence goes on along the minus strand of NW_021963060.1, from coordinate 114,484 downwards.
GATGTCACGATATACATCCCGTTCAAACATGGTCTAAACAAAATCACCAACGAGATCAACCAAAACCTCCGAATCATGCACTCCTGGGCAGATTCATTCCAGCTAAAACTCAATGCAGAAAAAACTCAATGCCTAGTACTCACTTCCCAATACAACACAAACAACTACTCCACCATAACCACACCATACTGCACTCTTCCCATTTCAGAAAATCTGAAGATTCTTGGAGTCACCATTGATTGAAACCTCACACTCTATACCCACGTGAAGAACACGACGAAAAAGATGTTCTACTCGATGTGGAAACTCAAAAGAGTAAAACCTTTCTTCCCGAGAAACATTTTCCGTACCCTGGTACACTCAATGGTAATAAGTCATCTGGACTATTGTAACACTTTGTATGCTGGCTGCAAAGAACAGACTATTAAAAAACTCCAAACAGCCCAGAATATCGCAGCCAGACTCGTATTTGGAAAAACCAAATATGAAAGTGCAAAACCCTTAAGAGAGAAACTTCACTGGCTCCCACTCAAGGAATGCATTGAGTTCAAGATCTGCACGACCATACACAAAATCATTCACGCAGATGCCCCACTCTACATGTTAAACCTAGTGGACCTACCACCCAGAAATGCCAAAAGATCAGCCCGCAAATTTCTCAATCTGAATTTCCCCAGCTGTAAAGGACTTAAATATAAGCAGGCATACGCCACTACCTTCTCGTACAGAAGTGCACAGCTATGGAACGCACTACCCACAGCCCTGAAAACCATGGACAATCTAATCAACTTTTGCAAATCTTTGAAGACACATCTCTTCAACAAAGCCTACAAAAAGAACCCTTAATGACACAAATAACCACCCAATCCACCCAAGTATCAAAATACACCTCTTACACCACCCTATCTAACAGCTCCTTCTCTAATCCCTCATATATCTTCTGCTTACTACCAATTGTATCTAAGATCCTGTCATGACTATGTCATAACAACACTCTGTAAGCCACATTGAGCCTGCAAATAGGTGGGAAAATGTGGGGTACAAATGCAATTAATAATAATAATAATAATTATAGTTTTGGTTACCACTACCTCTGCTGGTAAGCTGTACCCTGCATCCATCATACTCCGTGTAAAGAATTTGAATTCAGACATTTGCTCACATCTATTTACATTGGCAAATATTGCTGCATTCTTCCTCTGCAATCTGATATAACTTCACCCTAAACCTTTAAAAGTTTCATTGAAAAGTTTAAAAAGCAACAGAAGGCCTAAAAGAAACTGGGATAATGCAAATCAATCTTAACAGATTCTCTGAGTCCCAATTTAGTAACCTAAATAGTGTCTTTTTAGCTGAGTCAAGAAAGCAGCTAAGTTTATCAGCAGATGGTAGTAGAATATTGTGATCAGCAGCCATGCTGATTGATTTAATTCATATAACCCCAAATATACAGACTGTAATTTTTCTGATGCTAGAAAGCTTTTATTTTCTGGAGTATAAGTTTGTTTTGTTCTGACAGTTTTCTCCTGTTCCTTAGGCTTCTAGGTTGCTCACTCATTTGGCGCTAGGAGTATGAGCCTTCATTACAACTACTGAGGGATTTCTTCCCTGTATTTCATATCTCCTCATAGCTAACTTTAATAATTATTGCAGCAAAAGCTTTCCACAAGGGGTCACCCAAAGGGCTCCTTCTGCAGCCCTGCAATAATGTACCTTAAGGCTGGGTAAATGTAACATCGGGACACGCTAGGGAGGTAAAATTCCTTGATGAAATCAAGGACAGCTTTATGGAGCAGCTGGTACAGGAACCAACGAGAGAAGGAAAAATTCTAGACCTAGTCCTTAGTGGAGCGCATGATCTGGTGCGGGAGGTAATGGTGCTGGGGCCGCTTGATAACAGTGATCATAATATGATCGGATTTGATATTAGCTTTGAAGTAAGTATACGTAGGAAATCAAATACGTTAGCGTTTAACTTTAAAAAAGGAGACTATGATAAAATGAGAAGAACAGTGAAAAGAAAACTTAGAGGCACGACTACAAGGGTAAAAAATTTACATTAGGCGTGGATGCTGTTCAAAAACACCATCCTGGAAGCCAAGGCCAAATATATTCCGCGTATTAAAAAAGGAGGACGGAAGACCAAACGACAGCCGGCGGGTTAAATAGTGAGGTGAAGGAAGCTATTAGAGCTAAAAGAAAATCCTTCAGAAAATGGAAGAAGGAACTGACTGAAAATAATAAGAAATGGCATAAGGAATGTCAAGTCAAATGCAAAGCGCTGATAAGGAAAGCAAAGAGGGACTTCGAAAAATAGATTGCGTTGGAGGCAAAAACACATAGTAAATTTTTTTTTTAGTTATATTAAAAGCAGGAAGCCGGCAATTGGACCGCTAGATGACCTAGGAGTAAAAGGGGCGATCAGGGAAGACAAAGCCATAGCGGAGAGATTAAATGAATTCTTTGCTTTGGTCTTCACCGAGGAAGATTTGGGTGGGATACTGATGCCGGAAATTGTATTCGAAGCTGACGAGTTGGAGAAACTTAATGAATTTTCTGTAAACCTGGAGGATGTAATGTGGCAGTTCTACAAACTGAAGAGTAGCAAATCTGGAGCGGATGGTATTCATCCCAGAGTACTGATAGAACTGAAAAATGAGCTTGTGGAGCTATTAGAAATATGTAATTTATCCTTAAAATCGAGCGTGGTACCGGAAGATTGGAGGGTGGCCAATGTAACGGCGATTTTTAAAAAAGGTTCCAGAGCAGATCGGTAAACTATAGACCGGTTAGTCTGACGTCGGTGCCGGGAAAAATGGTAGAGACTATTATTAAGAACAAAATTACAGAGCATATTCAAAAGCATGGATTGAGACAAAGTCAACATGGATTTAGTGAAGGGAAATCTTGCCTCACCAATCTACTATATTTCTTTGAAGGGGTGAACAAACATGTGGATAAAGGGGAGTCGGTTGATATTGTGTATCTGGATTTTCAGAAGGCGTTTGAGAAAGTACCTCATGAAAGACTCCAGAGGAAATTGGAGAGTCATGGGATAGGAGGTAGTGTTTTATTGTGGATTAAAAACTGGTTAAAAGATAGAAAACAGAGAGTAGGGTTAAATGGTCAGTATTCTCAATGGAGAAGGGTAGTTAGTGGGGTTCCCCAGGGCTCTGTGCTGGGACCGCTGCTTTTTAACATATTTATAAATGAGATGGGAGTAACTAGTGAGGTAATTAAATTTGCTGATGACACGTGGAGGGGCGTAATCGAACGTCACCGGTGAAATAGTTCGCCAGCGATCTGTTTTGGTGGCGGCGCAACAGCTGGCCGGAACCGTATTATCAAAAAAGATGGCGGGCCATCTTTTTTTCCAATAATACGGTTTAGCCTGGCCAAATGCCAGAATTCGCCGGGTTTGAGATCGCCGGTTTTGTTTTTCAGCAATAATGGAAAAGAATACTGGCCATCTCAAACCTGGCGAAATCCAAGGCATATGGTCATGGGAGGAGCCAGCATTTGTAGTGCACTGGTCCTTCTGACATGCCAGGACACCAACCGGCCACCCTAGGGGGCACTTCTAAAAATGTTTAAAAAACACAAAAAAAGCTCCCAGGTGCATAGCTCCCATACCTTGGGTGCTGAGCCCCCCAAATCCCCCCAAACCCACTCCCCACAACTCTACACAATTACCATAGCCCTTATGGGTGAAGGGGGGCACCTACATATGGGTACAGTGGGTTATGGGGGGTTTGGAGGGCTTAACATTTACCACCACAAGTGTAACAGGTGGGGGGGGGGGGGGGATGGACCTGGGTCTGCACCCATTAAAAACTGCTCCAGGGACTTGCATACTGCAGTCAGGGAGCTGGGTATGACATTTGAGGCTGGTATACAGGCTGGCAAAAAAGGTTTTTATTTTTTTATTGTGGGAGGGGGTTGGTGACCACTGGGGGACTACGGGGGAGGTCATCCCCCATTCCCTCCGGTGGTCATCTGGTCAGTTGGGGCACCTTTTTGAGGCTTGGTCGTGAAAATAAAAGGACCAAGTAAACATGGCGAAATACTGATTAACGCCACTTTTTTTCCATTATCCGCAAAAGCTGGCCATCTGGTAGCCACGCCCATGCCCGCCCATGTTCCGCCTTCAGTACGTCGCCGACACACCCCCTTGAACTTTTGCCGGTGAGGCGACGGGAAAGCAGCAATGCTGTCAAAAAGCCGCTTTTGATTATACCGATTTCGCCGCTTTGAGAGATCGCTGGCCATCTCTCGATTTATGTTGGGAAATGGCCGGCGATCACTTTCGAAAATAATCCTGATAGTTATTCAGAGTTGTTAAATCGTGGGAGGATTGTGAAAAATTACAAGCGGACCTTACGAGACTGGGAGACTGGGCGTCTAAATGGCAGATGACATTTAATGTGAGCAACTGCAAAGTGATGCATGTGGGAAAGAGGAACCCGAATTATAGCTATGTCATGCAAGGTTCCACGTTAGGAGTCATGGACCAAGAAAGGGATCTAGGTGTCATCATTCAAATATTGTGTTCAATTCTGGTCGCTGCATCTAAAAAAAGATATAGTGGAATTAGAAAAGGTGCAGAGAAGGGCGACGAAAATGATAAAGGGGATAGGATGACTTCCCTATGAGGACAGGCTAAAGCGGCTAGGGCTCTTCAGCTTGGAGAAAAGGTGGCTGAGGGGAGATAAGATAGAGGTCTATAAAATAATGAGTGGAGTGGAACGGGTAGATGTGAAGCGTCTGCAATGGCGTACCAAGGTGGGGGCGGTCCGCCCCGGGTACACGCCCAGTGGTGTGCTGGAGCAGGCTCTCACAGGCTCGCAAGAGCCGGTTGTTAAGTTTTTAAGAATTTTGGGAGTCGGTTGTTAAAGTAGGGCCCTCCATGGCTACTTAACAACTGGCTCTCAAAATGTGGGATTGGGCCCCCTGCTGAATTATTTTTTACTTTGCTGGTGGGGATGCTGAGCCCTGCCAGCCAAGTAAATAGACTACTGCTGCTCCCCGCTCCATGTTTCCAGCTCTGGGCAACAGGCTGGGACTTCTCAAGCATGTGAGAGAAGTTCCAGCATGCTGCTTAGAGCAAGACATTGGGAGTGGTGGCAGTCCATTTATTGGCTGCCAGCAAGGTAGGCCTAGCGTGCTCACACGAAGGGAGGGAGGAGAGAGAGGCAAGTGTTTCTCCCCCCTCCCACCTCCACTGGCCACCCCTGGCCCTTCCAACTGTAGAGCTGTCTATGTCCAGAGAAAGAGCCTGCTGTTAAAAATTTACCAGCACACCCCTGTACACGCTGCTGGGGGGTGCCGCGGCGTGTGCCTGCGCTGAGTTCGCTGACTTCGCGCATTCGCTGCAGATCCCTCTGCCCTGGAACAGGTTACTTCCTGTTCCAGGTCAGAGGGAGCTGCAGCGAACGCGCGAAGTCAGGGAACTACTACTACTATTACTACTACTACTTAGCATTTCTATAGCGCTGCCAGGGTTACGCAGCGCTGTACAAGTTTAGACAAGGGGAAGGACAGTCCCTGCTCAAGAGAGCTTACAATCTAAAGGTAATAAGCTATGTAGTCAGTGTATGTATCTGGAATGGGGAAGGTGGTTAGGCGCCAAAAGCAAGAGAGAAGAGATGGGCCTTGAGTAAACCGGGGGGGGGGGGGTGCTGCACCCGGGGGGGGGGGGTCCTCGCTGCATCGTGGGGGGTGTGCTGCACCCAAGGGGGGGGGCGCCGCCCCCCCTAGGAACGCCACTGAGCGTCTGTTCACGCTTTCCAAAAATACTAGGACTAGGGGGCATGCGATGAAGCTAGAATGTGGTAAAGTAAATCAGAGAAACCGCCCTGGGTGTCAGCTGCCCTCGCTACGCTTCTGAATGTGAGCCCTTCAAAACCCACCAGAAACCCACTGTACCCACATGTAGGTGCCCCCCTTCACCCCTTAGGGCTATGGTAGTGGGGTACAGTTGTGGGGAGTGGGTTTTGGGGGGGGGGGTTGGGGGGCTCAGCACCCAAGGTAAGAGAGCTATGCACCTGAGAGCAATTTCTGAAGTCCACTGCAGTACCCCCTAGGGTTGCCTGGTTGGTGTCCTGGCATGTGAGGTGGACCAGTGCACTACGAATGCTGACTCCTCCCACGACCCAAATGGCTTGGATTTGGTCGTTTCTGAGATGGGCATCCTCGGTTTCCATTATTGCTGAAATCCGAGGATGACCATCTCTAAGGTCGACCTAAATGTTGAGATTTGGGCGTCCCCGACCGTATTATCGAAACGAAAGATGGACGCCCATCTTGTTTCGATAATACGGGTTTCCCCACCCCTTCACGGAGCTGTCCTGCGAGGACGGCCCCAGGAAAACTTGGGCGCCCCGTTCGATTATGCCCCTCCACGTGCCACAATTGCATGATTTTTATAACTTCCCTTGGCCCCTAAAAGGGCTGTGAATGCTGTCTGTGCCAGGGAAGCAGAAGACTTGAGCCAGGAATTATGTCCAGGTCCTTTTGCAATTGCACAGCACTACTGCTGAGCAATTGGGCTGGCTCAGATTTTAATAAAGATATAAAACATGATGTGAAATACCTTATTAGGTAGCAATTATAAATTAGTTTCATTGTACAAAGGATTAGGAATGTGTTTAATAAACTCTTCAAATTCCTGTCTTATCTTGTAATTCTCTTTTGGAATGCAAAGAAGTGATGGAAACTTGGTCTACTTGTAAGATTTCTATAATTAAGAACATAAGTGTTGCCTTACTGGGACAGACCGAAGGTCTATCAAGACCAGTATTCTGTTTCCAACAGTGGGCAATCCAGCACGTAGAAGTGGCTCATACCTGGATAAATGCTGATCATCAGATCATACCCATCTTTTCACTGACATTATCCAGATAATGCTATTGAAAATGTTCACCAACTGTCCCAGCACTTTGATGGTACTTCTATGAGTGCTTGTTTATTGTTTGATATTAAAATCTTAATATACTGCTCAGACTGGTGAGCAGGTCACAGTGGTGTACTTAATAAAATGTTAATAATCTAGAAAAAACCCACTATTAAAACAGGATAGCCTCAATCACAACTATAAGAGGAAGACCAGATCCTTTGAGGTTCCCCAATGCTGTGCGGTGAGAGCCTATTTTTTATAGCATCTGACACCCATATATATATATATATATATATATATATATATATTTTATTTATAAGAAATCTTTATTAATAGTCCAAGCATGGAGGGAAAAACTGTCTGCCTTCTAACAACAGTGTAATAATGCATATAATTTCCATTCAATTACAAAAGCAAAAACATACATCATGAAGAACAATCTTCTGCTCCAGCCCCAAAACTATAAGGAGAACATTTGTTTACAAGAGAGAGTTAACACCATTTCCCACCCCAACTTCCCCCCCCCCCCCCCCCCCCCCCCCCCCCATCTCACCAAGGACACAAGAAACAGGGGTAGCCCAATATAATTCAGGGCAACAGCATTTAAGCAGAGCAAGAACAAGTAAAAGGATCCCAAATGACTTCCCATTTGTGAAGACAGCATCGACAAACTGCTAGTAAATGCTCTATTTCACAGATATACCATAGTTTGTTCAGCCACTTCACCAGTGGAGGAATAGACTCGTTTCCAATGCACTGCCAGGGTCACTCAAGCGGCACACATCACATAGCATGCTGCACCAAGGTAGCCTGAGGAGGTGTTATTCGTGGGACCTTCTTGGGAAAAAGAAAGAAAACCACTTCTGCAGTCTATATTGAACTGTTTTCCAAAAGGCCCAAATCTTGACACAAGACCACCAGATGTGGCCCATCGTACCAAGTTCCCCACAGCCCTTCCAACACAAACCATAAAGTTCAGGAAAGATGTGTTGAAGATGGGCAGCGTTAGATACCAACAAAATAAGACTTTTACAGCATTTTGTTTGAAATCTATAGAGACAGACACCCTCACCAATGCCTTTTCCAGGATGCTCCACTCATCATCTCCCAGCTCCAAATCCAGCTCATGCTGCCAATTCCTTCAATGCAAGGTATAATTTGTAGACTGTGAACACAAATATTTATATAAACAAGTAATCAAACCCCGAGTGCTTTTGGAGTCCTCACATAGGTCCTCCAAGAAAGAATCCTGTCGCAGAATTGTAGAGTGAATGGATGATGAGGAAAGAAAATGAGAAAGTTGAAGGAAAGCATATCTATCTTGAGATACAAAAGGAAATTCTTCCAGCAGAGAAGGAAAACTTAACATGGCCCCAAGTCTTAAGATCCAATGAATACCAATGAGTAAAAACATCATGGGCAACAACAGTAGGGGGAAACAAAGGATTGAAAGCTATGGGCATGAGGTGTGACAAGATATGGCCCTGTTTTGAGAAAAGCCTATCCCAATAGTAAAAGGTGGTATAGATTGAAGGACTATGTTTACGTGGAAGCCACATAAGAGCACCTAACAGCCTTGACCCCAAAGACATTTGTTCCAAATGCACCCATAATTTATAAGGATGTGCCTTATACCATTCTAAAGTTGCACATGCTTGAGCTGCCCTGTAGTACGAATAAATATTGGGAACTCCCAGTCCTCCTCCTCTCTTGTCCTGGTAGAAAAAGGATTGAGGTAGGCGAGGATGTTTACTGGACCAGATACAGCGAGTGCAATCATCTTGTAGTTTAGAGAGAAACCTCCGGGCAACAGAAGAGGGAGAACCTGAAACAAGTAAAGTAAATGGGGCAAAATATTCATTTTAATAGTAGCTGTAAGACCAAGCCAAGAGAGATCCAGATCTTCTCATCGGTCCAGGTCACATGAGAGGTTTCGAACTGTAATTAGCAGAGAATAAATCAGAATATCGTGGGGTCAAGATAGCAGAGCCCGCATTTGGCTCAACGGAGAGGGAAGGATGACTGTAGAGAGTCCAAGAGCCTCGTAGGTAAGGTGATGTTTAAAGCCTCTGATTTGTTCATGTTGATTTTGAACCCAGAGAATGCAGAGTACTCCCCAATAACCCGCAGAAGGTTAGGAAATGAAGTTAGTGGTCAAGTAAGAGACAGAAGCATGGCGTCTGCAAATAAAGCCATTTTTGTAAACACCAGAAATGTCAGGATTTGAATGCATCATCGACTCAAAAGGTTCCATAACCATGGCAAAAAGCATTGGAGATATGGGACATCCCTGGAGAGTACCACTAGACAAAGAGAACAATGCAGAGTTTCCCCCGTTATCCCGGACACATGCTTTAGGAGAATTATAGAAGGCCTGGATACAGCCACAAAAGGAGGGACCTAACCCAAAATGTTCCATAACTCTATACATAAATGGCCAGTGGACTCTGTCAAAAGCCTTCTCAGCATCTAAACTAAGAAGGCACATGGGGATCTGATCGCGTTTGGCTAGGTATAACAAATCCATGATTCTATGGATATTGTCCATGGCTTGATGGTGGGCTACGAAGCCAACTTGATCAGGATGTATGAGAGATGGTAGAACAGTCGCAAAATGATTAGCCAAGACCTTTGCTAAAATCTTTATATCTGCATTCAAAATTGAGATAGGTCAATATGAAGCACATTCAGAGTGATCCTTATCAGGCTTCGGGATTATCCGCAATCCAGGTCTTCATCATAGACTGTGGCAGGGTTGCCCCAGTATGAATCTCATTGAGAAGATCTGTAAGGAGGGGTGCCAGTTCTGGGGCAAAAGTCTTGTATAATTCATTAGGGAATTCATCCAGCCCAGGTGATTTCTCAGAGAGAAGACCATTGAGAACCTTCTGAATCTCTACTGAAGTAACCGGCTCGTCAAGGGCAGCTTGTTGTTCAGCAGTAAGTGAAAGGAGATTACAGGATATTAAATAAGCCAAAAATAGCCTCAGGACAGGGATGAATTTCCTGTAAAATTTATTTATTTATTTATTTATTTATGGTTCATTTATACCCCACAGTTTCCCACAATTGCAGGCACAATGTGGCTTACATGAATTACAAAAGTAGAGAAGTACAACACATGAATTTTACAGCAGAATAAGGAGAGAACACTAACAACAATTAGGGTGACAAATAAGCAGAATTACTAATGGAGTAAGTTTTTTCAAAAAGGAATGTTTTCAACATCTTCTTGAAAAGGTGATGATCAGATTGAGATTTTAGGTTCAGAGATTGATAGAAATCTTGGAAATGCAATGTGTCTGAGAAGAAGTATTCAGTACCTTGCCCTTACCATCACATACACGTAAAATTGTACAGTCCACCCTTTGTTTACATAATCTCAAGGCAAGTATGCGACTCGCTTTGTTAGTAAACTCATAAGAACGCACTTTGTCGTGATTGCAACAAACTTAATTGCTGAGAATAGACAGCATCCATTTGAAGCTTAGCTGCACGCAGGTCCCTCAGTACTATATATGAACCAGTTGCTTTATGAGTGGTTTCCAGGCATCAAATTGTATCTAAACAGCTTACAAGCTGTACCCATTGAAGGTGGGCTCATTTACTAGCCAGTCGTAGGAAGTAACCCTGGGAAACTGCCTTCATGGCATCCCATACTATACCCAAAGAGGGCCCTGAGTCAACATTAGTTTCCAAGTATACTTTTAATAATGATCTGTAACCCCTTCCCCCAAGATCTCAGCTTCTTGCAATAATCGCATATTTAAAGTTCATCTCTTATTTTTGTCTTCCTCCCTAAAGGAGGGCAAGGAAATCCAGATCGGTGTGTGATCTGATATAGTAATGTTCCCATTACCCAACTCCAGGCCCCTGTCAACCAATCTTGTGTCTAAGAAGAGATAGTCAATGCGTGAATAAGAGTCGTGTGTAGGAGAATAAGAGTAATCATGTACACAAGGGTAGGAGACACGCCATTTGTCCAGAGACCCCAGTGAATGTATAAGGGAGCCCAGGGCAGAAGATATCCTAGAATCAAGCCCAGAGGATCCCCCAATGATCAGTAGACCCTGAAGGAATGAGGAAAGAACCTCCCACAGGCGAATGTAAAAAGCCTCTTAATGGTCATTAGAAGCATAAATAGATGCCAAAGTACATCTACCTGATCAATAGTAATGTGCAGAAATAAGAAATGCCCCTCATGGTCACTTTTGATCTTAATAACTTGCACTGGTAATGAGAAATGTAGCAATATAGCCACCCCATGTTTCTTAGAGGAATCAGCAGCTAATGCAAAATAAATAGTGGGATAGCAGGGATGGGAGAGGAGTCCTTCATGAGCACGGCGAAGGTGTGTCTTCTGCACAAATACAACATGCGGTTTGAAATGGAGCAATTCTTTAAAAAGCTTTTGACGCTCCTAGGGCTTATTTAAACCTTTTACATTATAAGACAGAACTTTTAAATCACAGCTCATTACATATTATTAATTGCAAAAATATATAGATATGTCAGGGTACCTAATCCCCACGGTCCAACCCATTCTGGTTCTTCCAGTCGCCTCCTTGTAAAATATACCAAAAGAGACCCTCCCAAGTGTAGTCCCAACCACCCCCACCCCTTCCCCTCCTCACACCCACATAGCACCAGACAGCAAGTCTTTACTACCCCCTGAATGGGATATAGAGGAACTAACCCACCACACCACACCATAAGACAGCCCACACACGAACACCCCCTATTCCCTACATGCTTGTTTCCATGCAAAAGCTGACAGTTCTAACCCCCCACAATCCACTATCCAGCCATACAACCTCCATACGTACTGTATCTCACACAGACTCTTGTAATTTGGGAATCCACCCTCACTAGACAAGTTATATAAAAAGCATATCAAAAGGGGGGGGGGGGGAACCCTTCCTATTCAAGGTAACTCCGTCATTCAAATGAGAAAATAGTGAAAAAATCAGCAAACTATAAGAGCGAAACTCAGAGTTGCACAGTTATTATCAAAGTCATCTTTCAGCAACTGTTGCTGTTTTCTCCAAATTTTTCTTAGAGGATGTAGGAACCCTCTGCCATCTCTGAATTTTAGCTCTTGTGGCAGGCGCCATTGTATTCAGAGGTGAGGCTGAAGCAGATAAACCCACGCATGGAGAAGTTTCCATGTGACTGCACCCGCTGTTGTTTACCCTGCAAGGCACAGGCCCCGGAACAGGGGGAACTACAGGTGCCTTCCTCTCTCCCTATGAGGCCTTTCTTCTCTTACTTTGCATTTGTGCATACTCAAGGCTGGCTGGCCAGTTTCCATCCCCTTCAAAGCAGGAAGTTCAGAGGGGGTAGGAGCCGGCAAGCCTTGAGCATCTGAAGACCCTGCATCAGGCTGACCATGTGATATCTCCAATGTAGCTTATAAAATTACTGACATAGCAGGGAAGAACAGAAATGCTGAAGATGGGGGGGGGGGGGGATAAAAGAAGGAGAGAGATGCAGAAGAGAGAAGAGAGGAGAGGAGGGGGAGGAGAGGGTAAGGGAGAGAAGTTGAACACCATGGGGAGTTGAGGGAGGAAGGAGAGAGATTCTGGAGATCAAAGTGGGGTGGTGGAATGCTGGACACCACACATAGGGGAAGGGGGAAGAAGGGAAATAGAGAGATGTTGGAGACCATGGGGGAGTTAGAATTTGGACATCACAGGCTGGGAAGGGGGGAGAAGTGAAGGAGACATGCTGAAAGAAAGATGGAGAGAGATGCTGAAGAGAGGAGGGGAGTAGAGAGATGCTGGAGACTATGGGGTGTTGAGGGAGAGGAAAGATGCTGGAGACCATGAAGGGGGGGGGGGGGGGTTGAGAGGGAGGGAGAGAGATGCTGGAGACCATGGAGTGGGTGGAATCTTGGACAACACAGACAGGGGGAATAGAAGGGAAGGAGAGAGATGCTGAAGTGGGAAGTATAGGCATGCTAGAGGTACTTATATATCAGAGAACATTACCAGATAGCAATACTATGGACTTGTGTCTAAGGAGGTGTACCTCTATAGCCCGAATGACAAGCTAGCTGTTGTAAAAGAAACCATGCCACAGATGGAATATATTATTGTTTATTATGTAAAGAAAAAAAATATATATAAACAGTACTGAAGCAAAATGCCAAGCAAAATACAAAAATAACTTGCTGTAAAATAGATTATCACCAGAATAGATAATAAAATATGATTAGCCTAATGGACTAACTAAAGGAATGATTACACAACCAAGTACAATCCTGAAATCCTAATAATTCTTATAAGATCTTATTACACGTCTTATGCAAAATACAGTTAGCAGCTGAGTTCACAGACCAGAAGTCCTGACATAAACCTATTTGTCTCAGACAAAAACTAGGGACTAATTATCCCCGTGATCATAGGTATTATACCCTGTTATCTCACCTTGCCATCTGTCACAGACTCCCAATGGTAGAGAAGCGAATTCTTCCTCTGACTCGAGCTGATTTGTATATCTGATTGTAGATTACACAGTCTTCAGTAGGCCTGATGTTGTAGCTGAGCAGGCCTTGTCAGTTGGTTACAAGGCACACAGTTCACTGGTGTTAGGAAAATCAGTCTCTGGCTCTTTCGAGCGTTCTGTTCACCTGCAAATCCTCCAGTGTTTCTGTTTTCTTCTCGTGTTCTCTCCAACTCTTTCTTCAGTCCAAACCTTTGGTATCCAAGGGTCAGATGATACCTGTGGACCAATCACATACGATGACATACCTGCTTATAATCGAACGAGAAAAACGCCCAAGTTCTGACCTAAATCGGGAGATGGACGTTTATCTCACAAAAAGGAATAACGCGGTATAATCGACAGCCGACCTTGGACGTTTTCAACTGCACTCCATCGCGGAAGCGTACAAAGTTGACGGGGGCGTGTCGGAGGCTTGGTGAAGGCAGGACTGGGGCATGGTTATCACCCGATCAGAGATGGGCGCCTTTCGCCGATAATGGAAAAAAAGTATGCGTTTGTAGCTAGAATTTAGGGCACTTTTCCTGGACCCTGTTTTTTCACGAATAAGGCCCCAAAAAGTGCCCTAAATGACCAGATTACCACCAGAGGGAATCGGGGATGACCTCCCCTGACTCCCCCAGTGGTCACTAACCCCCTCCCACCACAAAAAAATGATGTTTCACAACTTTTTATTTTCACCCTCAAATGTCATACCCACCTCCCTGGCAGCAGTATGCAGGTCCCTGGAGCAGTTGTTAGGGGGTGCAGTGGACTTCAGGCAGGTGGACCCAGGCCCATCCCCCCCTACCTGTTACAATTGTGCTGCTTAATGCTTAGTCGTCCAACCCCCCCAAACCCACTGTACCCACATGTAGGTGCCCCCCTTCACCCCTTAGGGCTATAGTAATGGTGTAGACTTGTGGGTAGTGGGTTTTGAGGGGGATTTGGGGGGCTCAACACACAAGGGAAGGGTGCTATGCACCTGGGAGCTCTTTTACCTTTTTTTTTGTTTTTGTAAAAGTGCCCCCTAGGGTGCCCGGTTGGTGTCCTGGCATGTGAGGGGGACCAGTGCACTACGATTCCTGGCCCCTCCCACGAACAAATGCCTTGGATTTATTCGTTTTTGAGCTGGGCGCTTTCATTTTCCATTATCGCTGAAAAACAAAAACGCCCAGCTCACAAATTGTCGAATAAAACATGGACTTCTATTTTTTTCGAAAATACGGTTCGGTCCGCCCCTTCACGGACCCGTTCTTGGAGATAAACGCCCATGGAGATAGACGTTTTCGTTCGATTATGCCCCTCATAATGTCCAGCCAGTTTCATGGTCATGAAGAGAGCCTTTGTTATAGATGGCATGCAAACTCCCTGTCTGAGGCCATACTCCTGGAGCTGTGTCTCTCTCTTCTCCAATGTTCCCAGGAGGTATCGGGGCTAGTTTGCAACAAAGAATATGTCCTTGGATGAAGTAATCTCACAATGCTCAGCAGTAATTTTCCTTTGCAAGAAAGCTGGATTCTGATAGTTACAGATGTATTCAGGTCACAGGCTGTAGAATCCATATTGTTATAAGAATGGTTCAGGCTTGTATAGGCCAAGACCAGCAAAGGTGAGATCTCAGGTAAATACCCCTACAGAAGGGAAGGAGAGAGATGCTGAAGAGAGGAGGCAGAGGGAAGAAGACAGCTGTTATAGACTATGGAGGAGATAGAGAAGCTGTAGAACATGGGGGGGGGGGGGGGTTGAGAGAGAGGAAAGAGAGAGGTATTGGAGACTCTGGGGGGGGGGGTGAAATGCTGGATACTACAGGCAGGGAGTAGGAGAAGGGAAGAAGATGCTGAAGGGGAAGGGAAGGAGCAAGGTGCTGGAGACCATGGAGGAGGGATAGAGATGCTGTAGACCATGAGGTGTTGAGAGGGAGAGAAGAGAAATGCTTGATAAGATGGGGGGATGGGAGTAGGGAAGGAGAGAAATGCTTGACAACATGAGGGGTGTTAAGAGGGACAAAGGGAAGGAGAGATATGTTGGATGCCATAGGAGGGGACTAGGATGGTACGGAAGGATTGGGGGTAGAGCTTGGGTACCTTCAAACAAAAAAGTGTTCTGCTGCCCCTGCTGCAAGGCAGTTTAGGGAAAAAGGGAAACCCCCATCTGTAGGAGATCTGTTCCTTAAGATGTCCAAAGCAGGTTTCATCAGCCTCCACTGCTGCAGCATAAATTGAGATAAGTCTTGAAACACAGTGATTTTAGAAGTATTATATTCCAAGATGAGTTTGCCGGTCACGAGTAAGTTCTTTTTCCGAATACCAAATAAACTTAGGAATTATATATTGTGATTTGTTATCTGCATGCTGACCCAATGAGCGGTATGCTCTCTCCAGCTCAGATGGGACGGAGCCTGCACCAGTGCCCATTAAAGTAAAGCATATGGCCCGGATTATAGCCAGAACATCTTCTGTTTGTCCTCTCTTTGGCACTCCAAGAATGTGGAGATTTTTCCGATATCCCCTACTCTCCAGGTTGTCCAGCTTGTATGACAGGTCTGCATGCTGTTTTGCCATAGCTTGGATACTGGAGGCATGAGAAGAGAGGTCTGCATGCTCATCTAGTTTCAATTCAATATCTTCTACCCGGCCTCCAAGTTTGTGGAGGTTGGAGCCGAGCTTTGTGACACACTCTAGGATCTCTTCTTTAGATGTTTTAATGTCTGTTTGTATCCCAGACAAGAACTTTCACAGCTTGTTAAAAATGCCCTTTTTTGTGGTAAGCAGCCTAGATTCTGCTAAGGAGAGCACGGAGTCTGAGTCAGAAGGGGAGAGCTGCACCGGTGACAAGCAGCGCCCCAAGGCCTTGCCTCTACCTCGTCCTGATGAGTGTTCAGCTTCTTTTTTCTGTGAAGAAGACTTACTCATGGTCCTGCTGGTATTATAAGTCAGAGCGTTATGAAATTCTATAGGAAAATTTGCCAATGGAGGTGGATGAAGCAATTATTAGCGTGTCCGAAGTGGAACCGAAGGAGCTAAGCTGCCATACAGTGTGGTGACATCACTTTCTCCTGGCACCCATATTTTATTATAGAATACTTGCGCAACCCAGTATTAGGACACCTAAAATCTAGGTATGTACAATTACACCAGCCAAACACCCAACATAATTGTGGCCACCCATATGCGCAAGGGTGCATGTACCTTACAGTATTCTGTAAGTGGCAGCATCATTCATGCCCCTCCTATACTGGGCCCATGTGAATGCGCTGTACTACTGAATAACATAACATAACATATGCCCCAGAAATAATGCTTGGAACTAATGCATGTATGTGTACACTTACCTGTGAAAGTGATAGTATTCTGAACATTAAATATGCAACTGGAATGTAAATGCAGGTACCCGTGCATAGAATTACTCTTCACCTGGGTAGTGCTAGGGTAGTCCAGGATCAAAGCCAATATTCAGTGCTGGTACTCAAATAATTATCCAGGCTATTTTGCTGTCCTAACTTACCCGGATAGATATCTGGGTACAGGCGCTGAAGTGTAGCGTCAACCATTTGGGGTGCAAAAATCCAAAGGATTTGTTCATGCTGATGGGTAAGAGGATAGTGTTACAGACTAAGAGAGGGACTTTGGAGTGAAAGGTAGTGAAACAGTATGATAAATCAGTGGCCAGACCCAGAGAGATATAGGATTGTATAGGGAGAGGGATAATCAAAAAAGAAATAAGGCCTCTGCACAGGTCACTGGTAAAACCTCATTGAAAGTGCTGTGTTTAATTTTGGACACCATCACTCAGAAAGGATAGACATAGGCTAGAATTGCTCCAGAGAAAGGCAACCAAAATGGGGCAGATTATGAGATGAAACTGAGAGACCGAAATATGTGCTGTATACCCTGGAGGTGTGACAGGAGGAATATGATAGGGACATTTAAATACCTTAAATGCATTTAATAATGCACAAACTAGGGAACATGATATGAAGATCCAAGAAATACTTTTTCACAGAAATGATGGTGGACACCTAGAATGCTGTCCTGGAGGAGGAGGTGGTGGACACAATGGAATTTAAAAAGGCATGTGATGAACACAGAGAATCCCCAGGGGAAAGAAGCTGTTGAAGAAACAAAGATATAACCTGCATAGAGCAACAATTTAGCTCACAACAGCAATGAAAATGGGGTAACTTGCATGGAGTAGCATTTACAACCCTAAACACCTTGCTGGGCAGACAGGATGGGCCATCTTGGTCTCTATCTGCCATACTTTATTATGTTAAAACCACATACAGCCTATCGTAGAGCTATAATTTTGTTATAATTAATTTTGTGTGTATTTCTATGTTCTTTATATAGTATTTGTTTTGCATCTCATTCATTATCACATTTTTATAATTTACTATGAGATATATAGAAATGCAGCATTCTCTAAATTAGCCAAAAAGAGGAATGGGAGGAAAATAGAAACATGAAGTATCAGCAGAGAATACAATGGCTCCTTTAACCACCAAGTGCTGGTGGCTGTATTTACCATTTGTGTATTATGTCTAGATCTGTAATACAACTGTATGAAAAAAAAATAGAAAGAATTCACTATTGAATTCAGCCAATGACTAGAATATGTTAATGTCTGTGAGTAAACATCTTCTTTTTAAAGGCTGCTGAGCTCTCTGCCTGCTGCTCCAATTAACACATACAGTGCACATTGTCAGCGAGTAGGCTGTGTGGATTAAACCATTTTCCTACTCCATTTACGTGTGTGGTATTGTAACAGACTGCCGTGTTTGTCATTCAGAACAAAGGAATTCAGAGGGTTTCTAAAATGCATGTTCCATACAGGAATGTAAGGCTGGTGCTTAGCAGAATGGAATTTCTGGTTTTACCTTCACATATAGTTCAGTCCATTGAATAATGTCTTTTCCCCACCCCCTGCCTTCTCCTCAAATGATGGAGACACAGAATAGTAAAATTCTAGTGTTGGGATTCCTCTCTATCAGGCAGAGCTTTTGAACTTTGTTCTCTTTGATAAAGGGCTGTAAACAGGAGACAATCATTTGATCACTTTGCAATATTACATTCTTGGTTTTCCTTTTTATTTTGTAGAAAATTCAAGTCAATGGATTTCACTGAGGTCATTTTCTAGACAAAACAATTAGCTTTGTTGTAATAACTGGAACTGGTCTTTTATGGTATGGCAAAAGCGGGTTAAAAGGTACATTATCTCCCTGTCTGTTTTTGCTGTACGTTCATGCTCTAGCAGCCTTTTGTGAAGGTTGCAGTTACTGACGGATACTGGCTAAAGGTAAAGTAAGCTGACGGAGTATTTTAGTAAATGAGATGGAACGTTTCTTAGGTTTTGTCAAGCAAATAAGAAGATCAAGAAGAAGGAAAGGCAAAAAGTATAGACCTGAGGAAGATTACCATGAGGGCTATGAAGACGTTTACTATTACGCTTCAGAACATTTTCCCAGTAAGTAATGGGCATTTATCTTTGTCTTTCTTGCTCTTCTATAATGAATGCTGCATGCAGGTGTTTTTTTTTTGTTTTGTTTTTGTTTTTGAAGAATAATCACCAAATGAATGGTTACCTTTGAGCCTGATGGAGGAGTGTGTGCAATGAGCATTTGGATCTGTTTGCATTTGATGGCTGAGATAAAATAGCATATGCAGGTGCTTTT
The DNA here is from genome assembly GCF_901765095.1 of Microcaecilia unicolor. NCBI lineage: Eukaryota > Metazoa > Chordata > Amphibia > Gymnophiona > Siphonopidae > Microcaecilia > Microcaecilia unicolor. The sequence goes on along the minus strand of NW_021963060.1, from coordinate 95,432 downwards.
AAATCATGCATGCTTCTTTGGCTTTGTTCATGTTGCAGATACATCTTAATTGCTTTTCTTACTCTTATCATGCCTTTTGTTACTCCACTTGTTCCTGCAAAATTTTATGGTATTCTTTAGGGCATTGCTGATTTTTCCTTGATCTCAGAGCACAGTGTTGAGGGAATTACACAAATACAAACTGAAGATGATTAATAGTGTATGCAGACCGAAAGACACGTATTTATATTTGAATATATCTTTGCCATTTAGTAGAATGTGGAAATTTGGAAGTTTGGTTTTTTTAATAGTAGAAATTATACATAAATAAAATGCCAACATTTAAGACATTTTCTATACATAATAGCATTGAAAAAGGGTTGTCCTTTGAAGAGTCAAATTCCGAGCTTACATTGGGGATCATATATTAGCCTGTGGGATTTCTTATGGGTTAGTGGTCAATTTTGACAGAAGTATGCTGTGGATGAAAATGACCCTGTGTAACAAACTTTTGAAAAAAAAATGCTTGTGGACTGGCCGAAAATTTGCTGGAAATGGTTGGAGGAGAAGGCAGGGGAATGGAGAGTTGCTGGACATGGTGGAGGGCAGGGGAAGGAGGAGAATTACTGGGCATGGATGGAGGGGAAAGGGGAGAGAGGAAATTTGCTGGAGTTGGATGGAGGAGAAGGCAGGGGAATGGAGAGTTGCTGGACATGGCGGAGGGCAGGGGAAGGAGGAGAATTGCTGGGCATGGATGGAGGGGAAAGGGGAGAGAGGAAATTTGCTGGAGTTGGATGGAGGAGAAGGCAGGGGAATGGAGAGTTGCTGGACATGGAGCGGAGGGCAGGGGAAGGAGGAGAATTGCTGGGCATGCATGGATGGAGGGGAAAGGGGAGAGAGGAAATTTGCTGGAGTTGGATGGAGGAGAGGGCAGGAGAGAGGAAATTTGCTGGATATGGATGGATGGAGGAGAGGGCAGGAAAGAATGGAGAGTTGCTGGACATGGATGGATGGAGGTAAGGGCAGGGGAAAGGAAAGAGGAGACTTGCTGAACATGGATGGATGAATGGAGGGGGCAGGGGACAGAGGACATTTGCTGGATATGGGTGGATGGAGGAGAGGGCAGGGGAGAATGGAGAGTTGCTGGATGGAGGGAGGGGAGAGAAGTCAGGGAGGAGATGCGCATGGATGGAGGGGAGGGAAGAGAGGAGAAATGCTGGACGTGGATGGAGTGGAGGGCAGGGAAGAGAGGAAAAATGTTGGACAAGGATGGAGGGAAGGAAAGACAAAGGAAGGAGATGCTCATGGATGGAGGGGAGGGAAGACAGAGGAAGTAGATGCACATGGATGGAGGGGAGTGAGGAGAAATGCTGGACATGGATGGAGGGGAAACTGCTGAGTTGAGGAAGGATAGGGACAGGGCTACAGATGGTAGACAGGACACATAAGGACACAAGAGGATGGTGGACATGGTGAGAGAAAAAATATCAGATGGAAAGAAAACACTGCATGAAACAGAAGACACTGGGACCAAAGCGAATAGATCAGACAACAAAGGTAGAAAAAAGTATTTTATTCAGAATGTATTAATTGGAATATGTCAGCTTTTGGAAATGTACATCTGTGATATTTTGCATGTAAGTTTCAATTTTTCTGGTATTGCTGCATGCTGAGTCTGACTTCTTGAGTTAACTTTCCAGTTCAGTATTTTGCCTTCATATTTTTTGATTTCTAGTTCCTTGTGTCATGTCCGTTGTGTCATGTGTTGTTCATGTGTGATCAAGGTGCAGTATTCTGATAGCGTGTAGTATTTGCAGCCCTTTTTGTTTTGCTTTTTTTTTTCACGAGGTAGTGTATTGGTGTTTTAGAGCCTAGTGTAATTACAGTTCTGCTTTTTCAAGCATAAGGTTGTAGCTCGTCCTGTCCTTGGAATTAGTGCTGTTATGGTTTAGTAAGGATATGAGTGTGTTTTTGCACAAGTTTGTGTATAGCATTTTGCAGTGGAGCGATTGTGGGATAATGTAATTATATTTAAAAATATCAATTTTTCCATTAAGTATGTATGTGGTTATACTGATGCAGGGCAGCTTTTGGGCAGACTACTTAGAAATCCATCATCAAGTGAATTCTAAGGCATTATTTTGTAGGATCCCAAGAGACACTGCTCATACTTATATAGACAGTGCATGCCCACCCATATTAGCTCTGGGCCCACCCAAAATCTCAGGTCTGGCTACGCCACTGAAAAGATCTTCAGCCTCTACTCCAGGAGGATGAATTAGTGAAAGAGATATTCCCATCCCCACCAGTGCTAGCTTTCCAACAGCCACTCAACTTAAAACACAAGCTAATCAGAAGTAAGCTCCCAACACAGATTCAAAAAGAAGAGAATGGTACACATCCTTGCAAGCTCTGCCAAAACATTTCATAGGACCCCACAGTCATTCACAAAGGAAAAATATTCAACATAAAAGAATCCTTTACATGCTCATCTTCCAATGTGGTATACATCATTCAGTGTAAAAAATGTGACAAAGGATGCTATATTGGAGAAATAAGCCAGATGCTAAAGACAAGATTTAATTTACATAGACATCACATGAAAAATGCCAGTGCCAGCCAGGATGCCATGCCTGTGGGGCAGCACTTTACAAAACCAGAACACTGTACCAGTGATTTCATAGTAAGAATCCTGAAAGGTAACTTTAAAACAATACAGGAATGTAAGACCTTTGAAGTCAGAATGATTAAATATTTTGACACTCACCGGACAGGACTTACTGGGTTTTCTAACCCATTATAAATCATAAAGTTGTATTGCTCTGTTTTTCACCCTCCTGTCTCCATGCATATCTCACCTATCCACCCCCATCCTGTTAGACTGTCACTGAAATGCTTTGATGTTTCACTTATATATACTGTCATCTACCAACGTTTGCTTATTTATTTATTTGTTGCATTTGTAACCCACCTTATCCCACCTCTTTGCAGGCTCAAAGTGGCTTACAATACATCATGAGTAGTGGAAGAATGTTAGTAAATAAACATGTAGTAATGCAGGATCTTGGTCAGCATGATGATAATAAAACAAAGTAATAATATACAAGCAGATATTATGAAACATTTCTGAATATAGATGGGCCAGTTGTGCATCTTTGTGGTATGCTTTATTAAAGAGATGGGTCTTCAGTAATATGCGGAAGTTCGTTCTTTCGTAGATCGATTTCAGGCTACGCGGCAGTGCGTTCCATAACTGTGTGCTTAGGTAGGTAAAGTTTGACGCATGCATTAGTTTGTATTTCATTTCTTTGCAGCTGGGGAAGTGCAGATCAAGGAATGTGTGGGATGATCTTTTGGCATTCCTAGGGGGTAGGTCTGTCGGGTCTGACATGTAAGCTGGTGCGTCTCCATGGATAATTTTGTGAACTAGTGAGCATATTTTGAACGTGATGCGTTCCTTAAGTGGGAGCCAGTGTAATTTTTCTCGTAAGGGCTTGGCACTTTCAAATTTTGGTTTGCCAAATATGAGTCTAGCTGCAGTGTTCTGGGCTGTCTGGAGTTTCTTGATTATTTGTTCTTTGCAGCGGCATATAGTGCGTTGCAATAGTCTAGATGACTGAGCACCATTGATTGTACCAGGTTGCGGAAAACACTCCTTGGGAAGAAAGGTCTTATTCTTTTTAATTTCCACATTGAGTGGAACATCTTCTTGGTTGTGTTTTTCGCGTGGTTCTCTAGTGTTAGGTGTCGATCAATGGTGACTCCAAGAATTTTTAGGGTTTCTGAAATAGGAAGGTTTAGAGTTGGTGTGTTAATGGCGGTGAATTCTTTCTTGTTGTGTTGGGAGGTGAGTATTAGGCACTGGGTTTTTTCTGCATTGAGTTTTAGCCGAAATGCGTCCGCCCAGGAATGCATGATATTGAGACTTTGGTTGATGTCATTGGAAATTTCTTTTCGGTCTTGTTTGAATGGGATGTAGATCGTTACGTCATCTGCATAAATGTATGGATTAAGGTTTTGATTTCATAGCAATTTTGCCAAGGGTATCATCATTAAGTTGAATAGAGTCGGCGAGAGGGGGGGATCCTTGTGGTACTCCGCATTCAGGTACCCAATGCGGCTGAAATAGTCGAGTTGGATGTCACTTGGTATTTCCAATCTGACAAAGAAGGGCAACCTCGAAAGCTAATCAAGAAATGTATTAAGTTATGTCCAATAAAAAAGGTATCATCTTATTTTCTTTTCCATGTTTTATTGTGTTTTATTTCTATTGATTACCTTTAAAAGTGGACTAACACGTCTACCACACCTCTCTACTCATTATCGCCAAAAACCGAGGACGACCATCTCTAAGGACGACCATCTCTAAGGTCGACCTAAATGTTGAGATTTGGGCGTTCCTGACCGTATTATCGAAATGAAAGATGGACGCCTATCTTGTTTCGATAATACGGGTTTCCCCGCCCCTTCACGGGGGACGTCCTGCGAGGATGTCCTCAGGAAAACTTGGGCGCCCCATTCGATTATGCCATGCCACGCTTCTTAAGGTATAAATTATCTTTCTTTGTTAAACCCAGTTTTCATATAATTATGAATTAATGATGTGCCTTTTGTGATATTGCATCACAACAGCTGAATAGCTCAGATTATAAACAAAATGCAATGCTTGTGAGCTATCTGTGCAAGTTTACTACTTGCAAGGGAGAAATTTTTGCAATTGTCGTTGCAAATGGATTTCTGTGTGAAAAATTGAGGAAATAATTTCCAAAAATAGTAGAAGTTTTACCACTCACTTGTGAACGTTTATCCTAATCAGGGGAGGTAAACTGTAATAATTCTGTGTAACTCATTCTATATTCAACATCATTGTCTTCCAAACTCAATCCGTGTGCAAGTTTCTTAGAGATGGAATACTGAAGAGAATGAGATTTTCTCAAGGGAAAAATGCCTCTGAATATCAGCGGTCTGAATATTTTCTCTTAACAGATTCGCTGAACACCCTCTTCACTGGCAAAAAAATCAGGTTTATTTCTATCTCATTCTCTTCCTTTTGACTGTTTCTTGAAAGCAAATATAGCTAAAGCTTAACATTGTGACATAAACCTTCCAAATCTTTCACTTATCTTAATATTCATTGCCCGTCTGTCATGTCAATCCAACCACCAAACAGGGTCCATTACTTGTGGGCTTTGTCAGGGAAAACTCTGATGTGGTTCACAATAACTCAGATGTATGGCATCTACAATCACAAGAATCTAATCATTCAGCCATCTCTGTCCATTTTTATCAATACACAGTTTTGTAATTCCAATTCAGTTCTGGTCTCAAATGTTATGTCTTATTAATACTATAAAGCCCAGGATATTGCTTGCACTTACTTGTGACCACTGTTCTTCCTCTCTCAGCTGCTAGACTGGCTAAAATGGCTTCCATCTATTTAAGGCAGATGCATCATTAATTCAGTGACATCATCTGTCTTTCAAAGAAATACTGCCCATTGAATCATCGTGTTCAAACCCTTAGGTTCTAATGAATGCAGTCTAAAAATCCAACGCTGTTCTAATTGGAGGAGGCGTCTTCCTTGTATCAGTTTGTACTTGATCAATCACCCAACAACGGAAATGTTTAAATTAAAAATCTCTTATAAAACGTATTTAAATGTTATAAACCTTAACAAAAATGAATTTTTGTTGCCTCTTTGAGGCTAAGTTACCATTATTCAATAAATGTCCAATTTTCCAATCTATTTCACTTATGAAAACTTCATAAGTCACTTTGTAGGCAATTTTATAGGTAGGTGACTCTGCTGACATGTGGTGAGAGCTTATTCTATGAAGGAATCTAGCATAAGCCAGCCATATATCTGGTGTAGCTGCTGGTACCTAAATGCAGTGGCGTAGCAAGGGCGGGGCGGTCTGCCCCGTGTGCACGCCGCTGGGGGGGGTGTCAGCTCCGCTGGTTCCCTGCTCCCTCTGCCCCGGAACAGGTTACTTCCTGTCCCAGGGCAGAGGGAGCAGGGAAGCAGCGGAACCGACCCCCCCCCCCCAGCGGCGTGCCCACAGCAGGCAAGAATGCACTCGGGGGGGGGGGGGCTTGGGTGATGCACCGAGGGGGGGGGGCTTGGGTGATGCGCCGAGGGGGGGGGTTGATGCGCCGAGGGGGGTGTCATGCTGCACCTGGGGGGGGGGTGGAAGCCGCCCTCGCTACGCCAATTCCTAAATGTGGCAAGGGTGTGTGTAAGCTGATCATGTAAGTGGCAGCACTGCCCAGGCTCCTCCCATGTTCTGCCAATGTACACACCCCCTTGCATTACACACTATGGGCCCTGTTTACAAAGGTGCACTAGTGTTTTTAGCACGCACTAACCTTGTAGATGCTCATAATATTCGTATGGGTGTCTACACGGTTACTGTGTGCTAATTTTTAGCTCGCATTAAAAACATTAGTGCACCTTTGTAAACCGAGCCCTTTGCCACTTGTGTGTTCCCTTACAGAGTAGTGCATAGTCACTTTGCTGCTGCTTAGATGTGTAAGTGTACAAGTGCCAGTATTCTGTAGATTTGCACATGCAAATAGTGCATAAATATGGCTGTCCATTTATAGAATTTCTCTTCACATCATTGAGAAAATACATTTGGCCAGACAAGTGCATGAAAGGATGAGTTTATGTAGATTATGCTGTGTCACTAGTTTCAGATATTAAACTATTTTAAAAAATGCACCATGTAACATGTCAACCCCACTGAAAATAAACAGCAAAATTCCTTGCCTAAATCTTAATAGATATGTACCTCGAACTGGTGATACAACACTATCTACATTAACTTTGCATCTGTTAATCTAAAACTCATTCTTTCATGCACTTGTCTGACCAATATATTCATTAATGATAAATATATGTATTGTGATGATTCCAGGCCAACCTGGTCTCGGCTCCTCGATATTCTGGGCTTAGCGTTCTCTACAGGCCGCTGACAACCCTGCCAAGGATTTAAGCAATCACTACTTTCAAGAGCCTCACACACAGCAGAAACACACTAAAACTTTCCAAAATCAAGAGCTTGAATATTTCTTAACAAAACAAAATTCATGGCATCTCCACATCACAAACTTGGGATTCTTTCCTTTCCCAGTTACAACCATTGAACAGAAAATTCTGTAGCACTGTAGGTGGTTTATCAAGAATCTAATAAACTAATAAACACACTGTAGTACTACTCTCTCTATTTTCAGTTAGAAAGATTCTTCAAATACTAATGAGGTTGTTTTTTGTAGTTTTATACAAATGGATGTCACTCAAAGCAGAGTGGCACCAAATTTGAATTTCCTTGGTCATAATCAGCTGCTACTATTTTCTTTTTGGTTTGCGTTAGCCACAAATTATTTCAGTCATGTTGCTTCATTCATGCTATTACAAAGGTAATATATTATTGTATGAGGAAGACAAAAAAAAAAACCAAAAACAAGAGAAGGCATGGTAGCTTAAATCTAGACAGTTAAATTCCAGGTAGACATCATTCAGAGGAAGACTATTAGTAAATCATTCATAGTAGAAGAGTGACAAAAGGGCATTTTTATCTGCTAATTATATGTGAGTGTGAGCAAGACTATTTCATTATCATATGCCAGCCTGATACTTCAGACTGAACTGAGCAGAGAGGTTGCAATGAATCAAAAATACCACACATTTCAAAAACAAGATAGTCTATATTGAAAAATACTTGTGTGGTCACACAAGTGCCTTTTAAAAATAGTTCTGGACCACTTTGGATGCCTACAAGGGTGGAGGAGAAGGATTTGGAACATTCTAGGAGTGGTGACACATAACTATCTAACTTACACATCTAAGCAGTGATATTCTTCAATTGCTTCTAAAGACATTTTTAAAATAAAGAATTCTATATTGGATACTAAAGAACTGTTACAACCAGCTGAGGTTGTTACACCAACTGAGGACGCATTGGCAATATACTTTATATTTAACTCATCTTTAGTAAAGAATACCAACAACAAAGCATTACACGCCTCCAAAATTTTAGGAGAAAAATTGACAAAAGAATGTACTATTTTATAAATACAAAACAAAGAGCCAAACTACCCCTCCCTCCCTCCCAACCCCCCTTAATTCCTTTCTCAAACCCGGATACTCTACGGTAGACCCACATCCAGAAAAATAATGTGCATCAACAATTAAGGAGGCGACTGCGAGCTGTTGACTGTAAAGTGTCCCAAAAGTGCTCCCAAACATGTGGAAAGTGAAACTCGGAGGGCATAGATAAATCAGCAATAGCACAGCATTCCATTGACAATAACAAAGTCATTTGGATTCTCCAAGAAACAAACGTGGGAGATGAGGAATCCCTCCAATGGAACAAAATTGACTTCTTTCCCATCAGCAGGGCATACCAAAGAAAACCGTGCATGCCCTGTGGAGCAAGCTGAGGGATATCAAATTGATCAAACAGAAGCAAAGATGAGACTGTAATGATCCGGTACCACAGAGTGGACACATCACATAGCACTTGAGCCCAGAATTTCCGGATCCAGGGACATGACCAAAACATGTTGCTCAAAGAAGCAGGTGAATGATGACGCTTGGGACAATCCACCAAGGAACTAAATGAGGCTTTATAAGCACGAGGGAGCAAAGTATAGATGCAGGGCAAATTTATACTGAAGCCCCCAAAGCCCGGCATTGTAGAAATGGTGTTGTGTTGTGTGGCCAATACACAATCCTTCAACAAGTCACCTGAAATGACCACATTGAGGTCCATAGACTATGCAGCTGCATAATGTGCGTAATACAAATCCAGTTGTATCCTGTAGGAAATGGTGATGATAAGAAAGAGGAACTAGGTTTTGGGATCCCAAAGTCAGAGCACAGCGTATAGTATTCTGGACATCTTCCTTCAGATTCTGCCATCCAAGACTGTTAACATAATGCTGTAACTGAAAATAAGCAAAACCATCCCGTGCTGACAGGGCAAATTCAGAAAGTACACCTCTGAAAGACTTTAACTGCACCTCATCAGTTGAAAAAGGTAATGAACGCCCTGAGCATGCCAGCAGGCAAACACCACAGACTCAGAGCCTGGGATAAAGTCAAGATTATGATGCAAAGATAAACATGAGGAGGCTGCCACAGAGAAAGAATGACGACAGCACAGCCAGCGCCAAGTAGCCTGGGTCATCTGAAGAAAAAAAAAAAGACCTTTTAACACATTTGGAGTGTGCCCTGGAATAGTATGGAGCTGCCAGCTGAAATGCTTATGTGGGGCAAAAAAAATTTCCACTGCTGTCACAGAAAAAGTCTCAGTGTCTCTGAACCAATCATTAAGATATCACATTGAACTGGCATTTAGCAGCTCCAAACCCCCATGTCCCCAAGGTTTCTGCAGAATGGCAATAGCTAATCTAGCTCGTCCTCCCCGCCACAAAAAACTTTTGTAAAATTTTATGCAAAAACCACTCCTCATGAACTCGGAGATATAAAGGCAACATCTGGAAAATATATAGGAGTCCTGAAGTGAGCATCATATTAAACAGACTAATGCAGATTATCAAAGAAACTGGAAGAGCGTGCCAGAGCCTAAGTTTAATATGCAACTGTTCCAGTCCTCCTGATCCCAGTTTGTTCCAGTCCGCCTGATCCAGCTTCTCCCTGCTTGCTCCAGTCAATCCGCTCCAGCGTGTTCAAGCTTGTTCCAGTCCTCCTGGTCCCAGTTTGTTCCAGTTCGCCTGACCCAGCTTCCCCCGCTTGTTCCAGTCCATCGGCTCCAGCGTGTTCCAGCCCGCCTGTTCCAGTTCATCGGCTCCAGCGTGTTCCAGCCCGCCTGATCCAGCCAGCGTGTTCCAGCTCGTTCCAGTTCTCCTGAGCCCAGCTTGTTCCAGCCCGCCTGATCCCTCCAGTCTATCGGCTCCAGTGTGTTCCAGTCCGCCTGATTTAGCTTCTTCCGTCTTGCCCCAGTCCACCGGATCCAGCGTGTCCAGCTAGTTCCAGCCGCCGATCCAGCCTTCCCCCTGCTGTCCATCAACTCCAGTGTGTTCCAGCCTGCCTGACCCAGCCTCTCCTTGCTTACTCCGATTCTTCTGCTCCAGCGTGTTCCAGCTCGTTCCAGTCTTCCTGATCCCAGCTTGTCCGTCTGCTCATCCTGACTCAGTTCATCTGTTCCTGCTCGTTCCAGCCTGCCCATCTGTTCCTGCCTATTCCGGCTTGTTCCTGCTTGCCTCAGCTTGCCAGCCTGCCCATCTGTTCCTGCCTATTCCGGCTTGTTCCTGCTTGCCTCAGCTTGTTCCGGCTTGCTCCAATCCATCTGCCTGTTAACAAATCGAGTAACCTGCCTGCCTGCTTGCGAGCCTCTCAGCCATTGACTTACCTAATCGCCAACCCAAAACCTAGCGTCAAGCCCTATCTATCTGCTTAACGTCTCATTCATTACATAGGCACCCATTAACACCTGTTAACTGCTTAACACCTCATTCACTATACAGTCACCTGTTACACCTCAGTCACCACCTATGGCCCCTGTCCATGTTCTCTTCCTTGCCCTGTCCCTTCCTAATCTTCTTTCCCCCCCACTCCCACTGTCTACCATTAGAACTACCTGCTGCCCTCCCACCCTGCCCGCCACCGCAATACCCTATTCACCTCCATCCCTCTCCTCACCATCCCTCTTGTCCCCATCCTCCTTTCTAGCTCTCAACCTTCGGCACTTCCTTCCTGCCATTAACCCATCCCCTTTCCTCCTAAGTACACCCCGTCTTCGTCGCCTCCGTCGCCCGACCTCCCCCACCCTCCTCCGCACTCTCTTGCTCCTCCTCCTGCTATCGCGGGAGACATTAACCCTAATCCAGGTCCCCCTCACCTGTCCACGTCCTATCCCTGCGAACGATCCCGGGACGTCTCCAATCTTGTCTCTATTCCCCTCCTTCCCCCCTCCTCCCTCCCCTTCTCATGCGCTTTGTGGAATGCCCACTCAGTCTGCAACAAACTGCCTCTCACCCACGATCTCTTTATCTCTCGCTCCCTTCAACTGCTCGCCCTAACCGAAACCTGGATCTCCCCGGAAGTCTCTGCCTCAGTTGCAGCCCTCTGCCATGGGGGCTATCTCTTCTCCCACACGCCCCGCCCAGTTGGCCGCGGCGGAGGTGTTGGGCTACTACTCTCACCCTCCTGTAGTTTCCAACCCCTCCACCTTCCGCAGTCTCACTGCTTCTCATCCTTTGAAGCCCATTCCATCCGGCTATTCTACCCATTACCACTCAGAGTGGCAGTCATTTACCGCCCCCCTGATAAATCCTTCCCTTCCTTCCTTACTGACTTTGATGCTTGGCTCTCTGTCTTTCTTGACCCCTCATCTCCATCCCTCATTCTCGGAGACTTTAACGTACATGCTGATGACCTATCCGACCCCCATGCTTCTAAGTTCCTCACCCTAACATCCTCCTTCAACCTCCAGCTGTGCTCCACCACCCCTACTCACCGTGACGGCCATTGTCTTGACCTCGTCCTCTCCTCCTCCGGCTCACCCTCCAATTTCCACGTCTCAGCTCTTCCTCTCTCCGACCATCACCTGATCACATTCACACTTCTTCACCCCCCCCTTCACCCCGTCCAACTTTAACCACCACCTCCAGGAACCTCTCAGGCTATTGACCCCTCCACCTTATCATCTACTATCTCTAATCTCCTCCCCTCCATCACGTCCTCTGCAACTGTCGACAAAGCGGTCTCCGCTTACAATACCGCTCTCTCCTCTGCATTGGATACCCTCGCACCTTCAATCTCCCGTCCCACAAAACGCACCAATCCCCAGCCCTGGCTGACTCCTTGCATCCGTCACCTTCGCTCCTGCACCCGATCCGCTGAGCGCCTCTGGAGGAAATCTCGTACCCTTTCAGACTTCCTCCACTACAAATTCATGCTATCCTCCCTCCACTCCTCCCTATTCCATGCAAAACAGGACTATTACACCCAATTGACCAATTCTCTCAGCTCCAACCCTCGTCGTCTCTTCACCACCCTTAACTCCCTCCTAAAAGTGCCCCCCGCTCCTACTCCCCCTTCTCTCTCTCCTCAATCACTGGCCGACTATTTCCGCGACAAAGTGCAAAAGATCAACCTTGAGTTCACGACCAAGCCACCACCTCCTCTTCACCCTCTAACCCTCTCCCCCATCCAACTTACCCAGGTCTCTTTCTCCTCCTTCCCTGAGATCACCGAGGATGAAACTTCCCGCCTTCTTTCCTCCTCGAAATGCACCACCTGTTCCTCTGATCCCATCCCCACCAACCTATTCAACACCATCTCCCATACCATCACCCCCGCCATCTGTCGCATCCTCAACCTCTCTCTCTCCACTGCAACTGTCCCCGACACCTTCAAGCACGCCGTTGTCACACCTCTCCTCAAAAAACCTTCACTTGACCCTACCTGCCCCTCCAACTACCGCCCCATTTCTCTTTTACCCTTCCTTTCCAAAATACTTGAGCGCGCCGTTCATAGCCGCTGCCTTGATTTTCTCTCCTCTCACGCCATCCTCGATCCACTTCAATCCGGTTTTCGCCCTCTGCACTCGACTGAAACGGCACTCTCTAAAGTTTGCAATGACCTGCTCCTGGCCAAATCCAGAGGTCACTACTCCATCCTCATCCTCCTCGATCTTTCCGCCGCGTTTGACACTGTCAATCATGACTTACTTCTTGCCACGCTGTCCTCTTTTGGGTTCCAAGGCCCTGTCCTCTCCTGGTTCTCCTCTTATCTCTCCCACCGCACCTTCAGGGTACACTCCCATGGATCTTCCTCCACTCCCATCCCACTATCTGTTGGAGTTCCCCAGGGTTCTGTCCTTGGACCCCTTCTCTTCTCAATCTACACCTCTTCCCTGGGCTCGCTGATCTCGTCTCATGGTTTTCAGTATCATCTTTATGCTGATGACACCCAGCTATACCTCTCCACACCTGACATCACTGCGGAGACTCAGGCCAAGGTATAGGCCTGTTTATCTGACATTGCGGCATGGATGTCCAACCGCCACCTGAAGCTGAACATGTCCAAGACCGAGCTCCTTGTCTTTCCTCCTAAACCCACTTCTCCTCTTCCTCCACTCTCTATCTCTGTTGATAACACCCTCATCCTCCCCGTCCCATCTGCCCGCAACCTCGGAGTCACCTTCGACTCCTCCCTCTCCTTCTCTGCGCATATCCAACAGACTGCCAAGACCTGTCGCTTCTTCCTCCTCAATATCAGCAAAATTCGCCCTTTCCTCTCTGAGCATACCACCAGAACTCTCGTCCACACTCTCATTACCTCTCGCTTCGATTACTGCAACTTACTTCTCACCGGCCTCCCACTCGGCCATCTATCCCCCCTTCAATCCGTTCAGAACGCTGCTGCACGTCTTATATTCCGCCAAAACCGTTATACTCATACCACCCCTCTCCTTAAATCACTTCATTGGCTTCCGATCAGATATTGCATACAATTCAAGCTCCTCCTCCTTACCTACAAATGCACTCAGGCTGCGGCTCCTCACTACCTCTCCACCCTCATCTCCCCCTATGTTCCCGCCCGCAACCTCCGCTCACAGGACAAAGCCCTTCTCTCAGTACCCTTCTCCACTACTGCCAACTCCAGGCTCCGCTCATTCTGCCTTGCCTCACCCTATGCCTGGAATAATCTGCCTTTACCCATACGCCATGCCCCCTCCCTACCCATCTTCAAATCTCTGCTTAAAACTCACCTCATCAATGCTGCCTTCGGCGCCTAACCACTCGAGAAATATAAAATACCCCAATCTATCCACCCTATCAGATTAACTGTTCACTCGTCCTCTAGATTGTTCACTTGTCTTTAGTTTGTTCTCTTGTCTTTTAGATTGTAAGCTCTTTGAGCAGGGACTGTCCTTCTATGTTTGAATTGTACAGCGCTGCGTAACCCTAGTAGTGCTTTAGAAATGATTGTTGTTGTTGTTGTAGTAAAGGTCTGACATTGCATTTATATAATCGGGTTAGGTCAGGTGGAATATAGATACCAAGATATTTTAAGGGACCCTCTGCCCGGGTGAGTGGGAAGTCCCCTGACCAACCAGCATGGTTGGAGGGTAAGGTCGGTAAAGCCTGGGATTTTTGTAGGTTAAGGCGAAAACCAGACAGTTCCCCATAACACTGAATCAATCGAAGGGCCTCAGTAAGGGACCGATCAGGCTCATGCAAGCCATGCATAAGTCAACACCTTGAAGGCTACCCTGCGGACACCCTCCCTCCACCACTGCATCAGAATTTCTGAGGAAATGCAACAGGGGCTTCAAGGACAAAATAAATAAAAGAGGGGACGGGGGCAGCCCTGTCGAGTGCCAAGCTGGATGGAAAAAGAGGTTGTCCTCACACCATTAATTAATACCAAAGCCTGCGGGGTTGCATACAAAGCCTCCACTGCTGCTGCAAACTAGCCCGTAATGCCCACATGTGATAAAGTAGTGAAAAGAAAGGGCTAATTCACTTAAGCTTTGATGTGGAACCTGCATTTAATTGTCACCAACAGGGATTCTGCAGTTTTGTGAACCATGAAGCATAGACAGCAACAGCTTCCAAACATTAAGCACTGACTGTCAGCCTTTAACAAAACTCACTTGTTCCTCCCTTATCAAAGTAGGTAAGCAGGTCACCAAGCAATCTGCAAGAATACAGGGTAAAATCTTAACATCAACAGAGATGGGACGGTAGGATCCTGGAAAAGACTGTGGACATTCAGGCTTAGGTAACAGGCTGATCAGGGCGACATTAGTATGCAACGGGAAATCACAGTCTTCCACCACAGCATTATAGTAATCCAGAAGGGGGCACAGCAGGGGAATCTGCAGCAATTTGTAGAATTCTCCTGTAAACCCATCTGGGCTGAGGGGCCGAATGTAACTTTAATGGCCATCTGCACTCACAAAGGTTGATTAAGTGAGGCTACTGCTTCCACTGAAAGATGTGGCATACCCGAACATTGAAGATAATCTAATAAGAGCAGCTTCGAAGGGGTCTGGTCTCTCCCCAGGGATGCTGGACATGGGACTGAAAAATTTCTGCAATCTCCTCCATGTTAGTAGTAACCTTCCCAAAAGGAGATCTGATGGAAGGAATATAACGAGAAGTGACTGCAGATTTTACTGCTCTCACTAAAAGCTCGCCCATACGATTACCAAACCAGAAAAAATTATATTTGCGATACAAAAGCATACACGGAGTGCATTCATGCAAAAAAGTGTTTAGAGAGATTCAAGTAGACTACCCATGGAAGAACAGCAATGCACCTCTCCAATCCAGTGCTGGCGTAACTTCAAATGTTCCACAGGGAAAAGCCTAGTCTCTTGGAGACATGCAATGGTGGTTCAATGCTATCAAAAGTTTGGTGCGTTTAATAGGTGAAGTAATCCCACATACATTCTAAGTCAGCAATCACATTGGCTTCAAAGGAGCAGTACTCATTGAAAATAAAACATACTTATTATAGCAAAGTCCTGAGGAACTGAGTTTGATTCCTACTTCAGGCACAGGCAGCTCCTTGTGACTCTGGGCAAGTCACTTAACCCTCCATTGCCCCATGTAAGCCGAATTGAGCCTGCCATGAGTGGGAAAGCGCGGGGTACAAATGTAACAAAAAAAAAGTGCCACCCTTTCTCCCAGGATGACTCCGGGGTGCCTAGCCCCCCCCCCCCCACACACACACAGTCATCTGGGTCCCACAACCACCCTACAAAACCAAACTGAGCAGAATGAATAGAAAGCACAAGCAAACAGGACCCATCACAAAGATCCAGGCAGTTGTCAACATGAACCCAATCACCCCCCATCCCAATCCTTCCCAACTCCCCCCCTTCCATAAGGAAAATCAACTAACGCTCCCTCACACAACAAAGGCAAGGGAACCAAGAGACCACTCAGAGCCAGGAGACCTCCTGCCAACAGTAAACAGGCTATCAAGTGGGGAAGGACGGTGCCAGAGTAAACCACTATCCCCTCCTGGAAGCCATGCCAAAAAAGCCCAAACCTGAAAGAAAAAGAGAAGTTAGCAGAAATTGGTGCATTACCTACAGTACATATACCCAGTTGAAAAGGCATCATAATAAGTATATTACCAGTGTAACATATACCCACATGAAAATGCCCCACAAGAAGCAAATTTATAGTCTTCCTTAAACCCACAGCAGAATAAATCACAAGGCAAAGCTATTTAGTAGTGGAGGGCAGGCAATTAATCATATCTTGGGCTGCCGGCAGAATCTCATAGACTGACCACTTGCCTTCCATATACAGTTTTAAGATGGCAGGATACAGAAATTGAAAGCGGATCTGCCTCTCATGCAGCGTGCTGCAGATAGGATTAAATCTGTGACGTCGATCTAACAATAAGAACACAAGAATAGCCATAATGGGTCAGAACCATGGTCCATGTAGCCCAGTATCCTATTTCTAACAGTGGCCAAGCCAGGTCACAAGTACCTGGCAGAAACCCAAATAGTGGCAACATTCCATGCTACCAATCCCAGAGCAAGCAGTTGTTTCCCCATGTCTGTCTCAATAGCAGACTATGGATTTTTCCTTCAGGAACTTGTCCAAACCTTTTTTAAACCCAGATACGCTAACTACTGCTACTACATCCTCTGGCAAGTGCTGAAAATAATTAAAATAATAAAAATAAAAATTTTAGCTTTGACTAGCTTTTTCCCTTCTAATCTTTTAGATACTGGCGCTGTGATATCAGACCATATGCCCTTATGGGATGACCTAGAGAGTGATTCCATGTTCAGTAGATCAAGATCATGAAGGCGTCTTGTTTACTTGGCACATGACTCAGATTTTCAAAAATACCTTTTTAAAAAATGGGATGATTATTTTACTTATAACACAGCTCATGTGGATGATGCTCTTTTATTTTGGGAAGCAGCTAAATCCACATTGAGAGGCAATATTAAAGCCTATACTAGTGCCAGAAACCCCTGTATTTCTAATAGCACAATCATCTTGCAAGAGAATAATCTTGGAACAATAAAACCTGTTTGCCATCACACTGATGCTGATCTTTGTTCTTTTTATAAGAGCGCAACAATTTCACTTTATGGGCATAATTCAGGACTTGGGCCACCACTGCCCTGGGGCAAACCGCTCCCTCTTGTTTATGGCCCACCCAATGGGTACGCTCCAGGCAGAGCCAGCCTCACAGCGGCAACCTCTTCTTCAGTCAGGCTGCAAGCAGATCAGGGAGCTGGTATTCTGGAATGGTCTCTGGGAGGCCTAGAAGGCAGATATTGTTGCGTCTAGACCTGTTTTCCAGGTTGTCCACTTTTATTAGCTGCTCTGAAAGCTGTGCTTGAAGGCGCTCCAACTGTGTGCACGTGGTAGTATTTGAATCCTCCAGCCCAGAGACTCGCTGCTCCAGCTCTCCTGTGCGGTGGGATTCCTCAGCAAGAATCCTCTTGAAGTGCTCCATTTGCCCTGACAATTTAGCCAGAGTAGGCTGTATTGCACACTCTACCACCTTCATCAATTGTGTGAGCTGTGTCTCCGAAAAGTATGGGACCGCCAAGCCAGCATGATCTGCCATGTTGTCTTCAGTACTGCAGGTTTTTATATTACCATTCGGGTTTTGTTTCACAGTCATTCTGGAGAGTGGGACCACCACTAGATATTTGTCCATACAGAACTTCACCAGCTAAAGTGGGGGTAAGCACCACTTGAATCAGGCTGCCAAAAAGAACGCTAAATGGTGAGAGGTCTCTGGAGCTCAGCAGAGTACGTCTGCTTTGCTCAAGGCATCACATGCTCTCTGGCAACATACTTTAAAGATGTAGAGGGGCATTTTTGATATGACATCCAAGTCAGACTTGATGTTTTGCGCTAAACGTCCCAAATCTGAATAGAAAACATGACCATTTTCGAAACTTTAAAATGTCTATCTTTTTCCCCCAAAATATCATTTGTAACAAGTTTTTGTGCTCTGTGTGTTTATCTTTTCAAGCCATTTTTGGAAAAAAAACCCCATACAAGTGAAAAACACACGCCATTGGGATGTAGCAGGGGCCAGCATTTTTAGTAGACTGGTCCCCCAGATATCCCAGGAGAGCAATGGGGCACCCTCTGGGGGGCACTGCTGTGGACTTGATATAAATGCTACCAGGTACACATCTCACCATTCCTCCCTTGTCTGCTGATCCCTCCAAAACCCACTTCCCCCAACTGTACACCATTACAATAGCCCTTATGGGTGAAGGTGGCACCTATATGTTGGTACAGGGGATTTCTGGTGAGTTTTGGAGGGCTCACAGTTTCCACTACAAGTGTAACAGGTAGGGGGAGGTATGGGCCTGGGTCCACCTGTCTACAGTGCACTGCACTGACCACTAGACATAACAACATTAGAATATAAGTGTTACCATACTGGGACAGACCGAAGGTCCATCAAGCCCAGTAACCTGTTTCCAACAGTGGCCAATCCAGGTTACAAGTACCTGGCAAGATCCCAAAACAGTAAAATAGATTTTATGATGCTTGTCCTAGAAATAAGCAGTGGATTTTCCCATGTCCATTTTAATAATGGCTTATGGACTTTTCTTTTAGGAAGTTATCCATTCCATTCCACTGATTATTTTATAGACCTCTATCATATCTCTCCTCAGCCATCTCTTCTCCAAGCTGAAGAGCCCTAGACACTTTAGCCTTTCCTCTTAGGGAAGTCATCCCATTCCCTTTATCATTTTCGTCGTCCTTCTCTGTACCTTTTCTAATTTCACTATATCTTTTTTGAGATGTGTTGACCAGAATTCCACACAGTATTCGAGATGTGGTCACACCATGGAGCGATACAAAGGCATTATAATATCCTCATTTTTGTTTTCCATTCCTTTCCTAATAATACCTAACATTCTATTTGCTTTCTTAGCCACCATTGCACAATGAGCAGAGGGTTTCAAATTATCATCAATGATGACACCTAGATCCTTGTCAGTGACTCCTAATATGAAACCTAGAATCATGTAGCTATAGTTCAGGTTCCTCTTTCCCACATGCATCACTTTGCACTTGCTCACATTAAACATAATTTGCCATTTGGATGGCCAGTCTCATAAGGTCCTCTTGCAATTTTTTACAATCTTCTTGAAATTTAACAACTTTGAATAACTTTGTGTCATCAGCAAATTTAATTACCT
The DNA here is from genome assembly GCF_901765095.1 of Microcaecilia unicolor. Classification (NCBI taxonomy): domain Eukaryota; kingdom Metazoa; phylum Chordata; class Amphibia; order Gymnophiona; family Siphonopidae; genus Microcaecilia; species Microcaecilia unicolor. The sequence goes on along the minus strand of NW_021963060.1, from coordinate 76,260 downwards.
CACTAGTTATTCCCATCTCTAGATCATTTGTAGATACATTAAAAAGCAACAATCCCAGCACAGACCCCTCCAGAATCCCACTTTCTACCCTTCTCCATTGAGAATACTAACCATTTAACCCTACTCTCTATCAGGGGCAGCCCAACCATTAGGCCACCTGAGGCGGGGGCCTCAGGCGGCATTCTTCAGGGGAAGCATCTCTACACTCTTCTGGGAGCAGCCACCCCGTTTGTGGCATTTACCTGTTTCATCACGTTCCGAACCTGGCAGCGATTCCCATATGCTACCCTGCGCGGGCACTCATCTCTTCCCTTTACTGTGGCCACCTCTCTGATGTAATTTCCTGTTTCATCAGAGGCTCAGGCAGCCGCAGTAAAGGGAAGAGATGAGTGCCGGTGGCAGAGTAGTGTATGGGAATTGCTGCTGGGTTTCGAATGTGATGAAACAGGTAAACGCCGCGAATGGGGGTGGTGGCATCTTAGCTCCGCCTCAGGTGGCATTGTGCCTTGGGCCGGCACTGCTCTCTATTTTCTCTTTTAACCAGTTTTTAATCCATAATAGGACATTATCTCCTATCCCATGACTCTCTAATTTCCTCAGGAGTTTTGTGATACTTTGAGAAATGTTTTTTGAAAATCCGGATACATGATATCAACTGGCTCACCATTATCCACATATTTGTTCACCACTTCAAACAAATGTATTAGATTGGTGAGCAAGATTTCCCTTCACTAAATCCATGTTGGCTTTGTCTCATTAATCCATTCTTATGTATATGCTCTGTAATTTTGTTCTGTATAATAGTCTCTACCATTTTGCCTGGCACCGACATTAGGCTCAGCGGTCTATAATTTCCTGGATCACCTCGGGAAACATTTTTAAAAATTGGCATTACATTGGCCACCCTCCAATCTTCCGGTACCATGCTTGATTTTAAAGATAAATTACATATGTCTCAAGTTTAATATCTTTTATTGGATTTCAATACAATACAATAGAAGCAGGAGCTCACCACAGTACAACAAGCAACATTTACAAATTATGGCAAAACTGGAGCTCACATTCAAGAAGCAACTATTCACAACTAGAATCACATTAAGAAAAAGGGAAGAAAGAGGAGGTGGAGAAAAAGAAAGGAAAAAAAGGGAAGGGGGAGGGCTGGAGGATACAAATCCAGACATAGAGCATGCATAGGCCACAAAATACATCAAACTCAGTGCTTATCTCTATACTGAAGCAAAATAAGATACCAGTGGCAGCCATTTTTCCCTGTAGGAAGCGAAGCGAGAAGATTTCTTCGCCAGATGTAATTCGAATTTGTACATTTGGAGCAATAAGTTCCACCATTCCTGATAAGTGGCCTGGTGCAAGGACATAGACTGCGTGGTGGTAGAAGAGTTAGAGCACCTGAAAAGGGACTTCCAAAGCAATTCCCACAGCTTGCCAGAAATAGGTCGCTGCAAGTCTTCCTCCCAGCACCGTCGCAATCCAGTACATTTAGTGCTGGATTTACGAAGAAGATATTTGTAAATGTGGGAAGCAGCATGACCAGTGCGCTGAAGCTTCAGACCAAAATCCAGAAGCCCTGGGGTTTGAGAGAGGAACTGGGCTTGTAATCCACCCTTGTACTGCTTTTTTACCATGGAGCCAAGCTGAAGCCACTGGTAAAATTGGGTGTCAGAAAGGCCAAAGTCTAGTTTCATTTCTGCAAAGGTTTTCCAAGTCTGCCTATTTGCATGTATCAAATCCTCTAAAGTCCAAATGCCGATACGTTGCCACTGAGACCATGAAACCTGCTTATTGCCAATTTTAAAGTTAGGGTTATTCCAAATAGGGGTGAGAGGCGTAGCAGACCGAGGGACATCCATTAATTTATCAAGGGACACCAGTAATTTAAAGGTTTCTAACAATAGTTCTACAAATTCATTTTTCAATTCTGTCAGTACTCTTGAAATCACTCATTATTATTGTGTTCCCCAGTTTGTTAGCTTCCCTAATTTCTGATAACATTAACACATTTGTCTGTTCATCCAGGACAGGTGGTTAGTAGTACACTCCTATCACTATCCTTTTCCCCTTTACACATGGAATTTCTATCCATAGGGATTCCAAGATGTGTTTTGTGTCTTGCAGAATGCTCAATCTATTTGTTTCAAGGTCCTCCTTAACATACAATGATACCCCTCCACCAATTCAATCCACCCTATCACTGCGATATAATTTGTACCTTGAAGGTATGACAGTGTCCCACTGGTTATCCTTCTTCCATCAGGTCTGAGAGATGCCTTTTCATTTAGTGCAATATATTCTAACTCTCCCATCTTATTTCTTAGGCTTCTGGCATTTGCATATAGACATTTCAAACTATGTTTGTTGTTCTATTTACAACTTGCTCAGCAACTGACAGTGATAATTTGCAATCTTGAAAATGTGCCTGCTTTTTATTTAAAGACACTTGGAGGGGCATAATTGAACGGGGTGCCCAAGTTTTCCTGAGGGTGTCCTCGCAGGACGTCACTGCAAAGGGGCGGGGAAACCCGTATTATCGAAACAAGATGGGCGGCCATCTTTCATTTCGATAATACGGTTGGGGACGCCTCAATCTCAACATTTAGGTCGACCTTAGAGATGGTCGACATAAATGCTGAGATGATCAACCTTAGAGATGGTCGTCCCCGGTTTTCAGCGATAATTGAAACTGAGGACACCCATCTCAAAAATGATCAAATCCAATTCATTTGGTTGTGGGAGGAGCCAGCATTCATAGTGCACTGGTCTCCCTGACATGCCAGGACACCAACTGGGCACCCTAGGGGGCATTGCAGTGGACTAACTGATGCACTAACTGAACGGAAAAAGCTCTTCCCTTACTGATCCCTTAGCGATTTGGAAAGGAACGGGCATGCATGAAGGAAATCGCATGCAAATGAGCTGCTCGCTGTAAGCTTATTTGCACACGATTTCCTTCCTAAGGAGGGGAAGCCAGTGCAGAACAGCCAAGCATTATGCGCGGCTGCTCTGCGCATGCCAAAGATGGCTTCATACATTCAGACAAGCTGCGTGTATAATAGCCATCTACAACCTTAAATAAATTGCCGTCTACAACCTTAAAAAAGCACAAGTCCAGGTGAAAACGCCCAAGTGCTCGTCAGGGATGTCTTTTTTTTTTTTAGTATGGGTGAAGTACGACCAAGTGTTAGGCGCCCTGAGTATAGGTGAAGGATGTCCAAGTGTTAGGCGTCTTTTTTTTGAGTATGGGTGAAGGATGTCCAAGTGTTAGGTGCCCTGAGTATAGGTGAAGGATGTCCAAGTGTTAGGCGCCTGTCCAAAATGTGAATGTTTCTGTGAGAAGGATGTCCATGCCTTTGCTATGCCTCTGACACCCCCCTTTATTTATTTATTTGGATTTTGGATCACAAGTAGCACCAGGGGGATTTGAACTGGCCACCTTTGGATTGCAAGACCAGTGCTCTAACCACTAGGCCACTCCACTCCACACCTTTGAAATTTGGCCGTCCCTGTGGGGGGGGGGGGGGGGGGGGGGGCAATTCAGGACCTCTAAAATATTTGAAAGAAGGACGTCCATGCCTTCGCTATGCCTCCGCTGACATACACACACCTCCCCCCCCCCCCAGGGACCTGCATACTGTTGCGATGGACTTGAGTATGATATTTGAGGCTGGCAAAAAAAGTTTTTAAAGTTGTTTTTTTCAGGGTGGGAGGGGGTTAGTGACCACTGGGGGAGTCAGGGGAGGTCATCCTCGATTCCCTCCGGGGTCATCTGGTCAGTTTGCGCACCGTTTTGAGGCTTGGCCATAAGAAAAAATGGACCAAGTAAAGTCAGCCAAGTGCTCGTCAGGGACACCCATCTTTTTTCCATTATCACTCGAGGACGCCCATCTGTTAGGCAAGCCCCCAGTTCCACCTTCGCTAAGCCTCCGACACGTCCGCGGGAATTTTGGTCATCACCGTGATGGGAAGTAGTTGGGGACGCCCAAAATCGGTTTTTGATTATACCGATTTGGGCGACCCTGAAAGAAGGATGCCCATCTCCCAATTTGTGTCAAAAGATGGACACCCTTCTCTTTTGAAAATAAGCCTGCTGGTCTATTATGGTCTCTATTGCAACCTTGTTATCAGGATGTCCTATCTTCCCAGTTATGATGATATCATAGAAAGCTACCTTGTTCCGAACCATGCGCTTTTGAGCGACTGTCAGCCTTCCCCCAGTTTCTAGTTTAAAAGCTGCTCTATCTCCTTTTAAATGCTGTTGTCAGCAGCGTGGTTCCACCCTGGCTAAGGTGGAGCCCATCATTCTGGAATAGGCTCCCCATTCCCCAAAGTGTTGCCCATTTCCTAACAAATCAAAAACCCTCCTCCCTGCACGATTGCCTCATCCACTGTGAAGAATAAGGGGCTGTCCTATCCTGGGTAGGCCACTAGATGGCGCTGTTCCCATAGAAATGGGGGAAAATGTCCAGGATGAGTCACTAGAGGGAGCCAGTAGGGGAGTGTCAAAGTGGAGGTTGCTAGGACCAAGGAGAGTCCTGGGTTGGAAACAGGTGTAGGTGGTTATGGGCTGGGTCCTGCCTGGAATTAGGGGGAAGAGCCTAAAGGGGTGGAGAAGCTAATTAACCACCTTATACCTGCCTGTGTGGGGAAAGAGGACAGAGGAGCTGGAGACCTAGCAGCTGGAGGAAGAAGATTCCCTTGAAGGTACTGGCTGAACTCTTGAAGCTCTCTGCTGAAAAGGTGACAAAGGTGAAGAGGAGGCAGAGAACTCCTCAGTGTTTGAGGCAGAGTTCTGGTGAATTACTGAGGAGTATAGAGCCCAACCGTGACTGTGTGTGATGGAAGCTAAGCAGGATCAACCCTGGCCAGAGCCTGGAAGAGTGACCAGCTTACACCATGCATTCAGACTCCAGAGCTCTGCCTGTTTCTTAGGCCCTACACATGGAACGGGGAGCACTTCTGAAAATACTACCCTGAATTTCAGTTTTCTACCTAAAGAGCCTAAATTTGGATAGCCCCCATCTTGTTGCTGGACTGCTGCCTGCATCTTATTATTGGTGATTTCTTAATTAGGTTTCTAATGGAGTGGGACTATATAAAGTAAAGTCCCCTAAGATTTCTAGTTATATGCTGTACTTATATTTCATTATTATTATTGTTTTAATGCTATTTTTAGGTCCCCTTCTATGGATCAAAGTAGGCTGCATTTCTAAGAGCTTATTGGAACCAATTAGGGCTGATAGAGATGCCCTAATTGGTTCAAGGGCTAATAAATCAGAGGTCAAGCTAGGGGTGGGTGGGAATTAAAGTCTACATTGAGGCTTCCTGTAAATATAAGCTGTGTTTTATACTGATACTATAGTAACTGTAAAAAATACTCCAGGGACCTGCATGCTGCTCTATTAGACCTGACTATATAATATCTGAGGCTGTCATAGAGACTGGTAGGAAATATATTTGTTCACATTTGGGGGGGATGGGAGGGGGTCAGTGACCACTGGAGGAGTAAGGGTCATCCCTGATTCCCTCCAGTGGTCATCTGGTCATTTAGGGCATCTTTTTGTGCCTTATTTGTTCCTGATGGAACACTTGCATTCAACACAACACCACTTCAACTTTAATCTGAATATTTTCTCGCTTTATCCGTCTGCTTAATTCTACATTGTCATCCATGTATTCATGTAACACCAATGTATCTTGTACTCTGGAATGGCGAATGCCATAACGGAACATTGTAAGCCACATTAAGCCTGCAAATAGGTGGGAAAATGTGGGATAGAAATACAACAAATAAATAAAATAAATAAAAGCAGGTCCAGACCAAAACATTGAAGTTTTGGCCCTAGATGTTTTCATTTTGTTTCATTATGGTTGTAAAATGTCCAACACCCTAAGCCTACCCTCACCCCATCCCAAAAATGTCCCCGACGTCCTCCCTTGTGATTTGGACACACTGCAGACAAATTGCATAGATATGTCTTAATTAATTCTGCATATGGAACTTGCTAATGAACATACTTTCAATATAAACTGCTAGCAAGATAAATTCTCTCAATATTCTTCTTACCGGAGGAAAGAAGTCAGATGCTCTGCATTCACTCCCTGTTATATTCGCGTAAATGACAGGCTGCCTTGTATCTCTTGCAGACGTTTTTCTGCTATAGTAGGACGCGGTGCAGGCTCCTCATAAGTCTGAAAACCTCCACTTAGTAAATTTAATGCTGTTAGCTACAGTTGTGTTTTAGCATAACAGTTTTACAAATAGAAACCGAAGGCTGGGCTGCTGTCGGGGTCCGGGAGCTGAGGTAAGTGGCGAGGGTAAGCATGGCACGGCGGTGCCCTCCAGAGGTCGGTGCCCTCCTGCCATGCTTACCTTGCTTACCGGGTTGGACTGGCCCTGTTTTCAGGGCAAGAATCAGTAGCCGAGGGCACAGCTCCTGAAGAAGCACTCGAGAAACAGGGGCTCTCTGTCTGTCGAGTGTACCCAATCGATTAAGCTACAGCCCAGATCAGTGTAAAAACAAATTTCTATTTGTAAAACTGTTATGCTAAAACACAACTGTAACTAACAGCATTAAATTTACTAAGTGGAGGTTTTCAGACTTATGAAGAGCCTGCACTGTATCCTACTATAGCAGAAAAACGTCTGCAAGAGATACGAGGCAGCTTGTCATTCACGCGACTATAACAGGGAGTGAATACAGAGCATCTGAAGTCTTTCCTCTGGGTAAGAAGAACATTGAGAGAATTTATCTTGCTAGCAGTGTATATTGAATAGATATAAGTCTGCAACATAGGTTTCAAAAATACCGATTTGGGCATTTTGAGAAGTGATTGGAAGTAGTACAGTAATATTGTTTCTGTGTGTGTGTTTGTGTGTTTATACACACACACACACACACACACACACACACATATATATATATATACAGTGCACTCCATTTAAGTGCACGTCGGATAAGCGCATGCTCTGTTTAACTGCATGCCGTACTTCGGTCCCGTTTTTGACGCCATCAATTTCTATGGGGACAAATTGGTTTAGCGCACCACTGATAAGTGCAAGATTCGCTTATATGCATGGTTTAAGACCGCTATTCCGCAGGAAAGACTCTGCATACGCGCACACACGGAATATGGAAGCCGATTGGTGTGTGACAACCAACGAGATTTCAAATTTACCACCTTTTAACTGCCACAGGCAGAATAAGCGAAAGAATGTTGTTAGAGTGTACACTGGAGTCATCGTCGTCATCGCGGCGGAACTGTAAGACTTTAACACTGGCTGAACGAATAGAAGTTCTTAAAAAATTAGAAAACAAACAAAGTCAAGCATCTATTGGTAAAGAATATGGTGTCAATCCCAGTCAAAGATCAGCTTCTGGAAGACTGGCAAAACAATACAAATCCACACAGGAAATGTAAAAGGGCGGGAAAAGCTGAGGAGGTAGAAGATGCTCTTCGGTGGTTTTCTGTCAGTGGTCCACTGCTTATGGAGAAAGCTAACCAGCTAGCTGAAAGTCTTGGACTAACTGAATTCAAAGCCACTGTTGGATGGTTGGAAAGATGGAAGGAGAGGAACAACATAAAATTCAAGAAACAGCATGGTGAGAAACAAGACGCTGATGACTTTGGTGCTGAAAATTGGGTTGTTTCAGTTCTTCCTACCATCTTGAACGAGTTTGCACCTCGTGACATTTTCAATGCTGATGAAAATGGTATCTACTGGCGAGTGATTCCTGATGGAACACTTGCATTCAAACATGCCGAAACTACTGGAGGTAAAACGTCGAAGGACCGACTGACGATCCTCCTTTGCTGCAGTATGGATGGGAGTGAGAAGTTGGAACCCCTCGTCATTGGAAAGAGCAAACAGCCCTGTTGCTTCAAGAAAGTTAAGCGACTTCCTGTGTCATACGAGGCTAATGCAAATTCATGGATGACGGGGGAAATTTGGAAGCAGTGGCTAAAGAAGTTAGACACTAGAATGTGGGCACAAAAGCGTCAGATTTTGTTGCTTTGTGATAATTGTGCTGCACACAGTGATGATGTCAGGCTGTCTAATGTCAAGGTGGTCTTCCTGCCACCAAACACTACCTCTCTGATCCAACCTATGGATCAGGGCATAATAGGAAAATTCAAAATGTGATTCACACCACTTTTAACAAAAGATAGGGGGAAAAGATCTCAGAAAAATAGACTTGCCACAGCAGGTCTACGGCAATTAGACAATTCTTGTCTGGTGCCTGTTTTTTATAATCACCGATCAAAACCCCCCAACCAACTACCGAGGTTGGAAAAAATTATTCATATCGCTTGATTATATTTTTAAATATATTTTGTCTCATATGCAATTTAAAAAAGACAGAAAAAAGGAAAAGAAAATAATCACTGTGTAACCAGTGCAATGTACTGCCGAACGTGCAAAATTTGAACAAAAGAAATCAAAATTCAGCTTAACTGTTTGAGCTTGACATATATGGAGGTCCCGAATGGCAACCAGAACCCAACAGACCCGTTTCACCAAAAGGCTTCTTCAGGGGATACTGGGTTCACAATTCGTGGATCCTCTTTCAGGTTCAGGGATACTGCTGTAAAAACAAAACAAAAAGGTTACACGTCGGATAGTGATCAAAACTCAACGTGGTGTTAAACATATGTAACAAAAAAGAAGAGAAAAAGAAAATCCAACCGTAATGCGGGCTCCAACTGCAGGAGCTCAATTACAGGAGCCAAGAAAAGACCCCGCCAATATAAAGAAGAACGCCCATGCGTGCATATACATAAAACTGTCAAATCCTTTGACAGCCAGCCAATTGAAAGCAGCCAAGTCACCAAAGATGCATTGGGTTATTAGTCAGGGGAAAACAGCTGTGCTTGACGTAAGACATAACAAAACAAAACAATACATTTCTACCCACTGTATTAAACAACACACAAAAAAACGTGAAGTAAAAAGAATCGAAAATATTGATAAGGCACTGAAAAACGTGCTAAAAAAAACTCTACTTAGCTGAGATTGGGTGGCATAGCCGGTGGTGGGAGGCGGGGCTGGTGGTTGGGAGGCGGGGATAGTGCTGGGCAGACTTATACGTCTGTGCCCTGAAGAGGACAGGTACAAATCAAGGTAGGGTATACACAAAAAGTAGCACATATGAGTTTATCTAGTTGGGCAGACTGGATGGACCGTGCAGGTCTTTTTCTGCTGTCATCTACTATGTTACTATGTTACTGTTAGTAATATGCAATCTATCCCTAAAATTGAGTGTGGTACCGGAAGACTGGAGGTTAGCCAATGTTATGCCGATTTTTTAAAAGGGTTCCAGAGGAGATCCGGGAAATTATAGATCGGTGAGTCTGACGGTACCGGGCAAAATGGTAGAGGCTATTATCAAGAATAAAATTACAGAGCACGTAAAAAAACATAGGCTGATGAGACAAAGTCAGCACGGATTTAGTGAAGGGAAGTCTTGCCTCACCAATCTACTGCATTTTTTTGAGGGGGTGAACAAACATGTGGACAATGGGGAGCCGGTGGATATTGTGTATCTGGATTTTCAAAAGGTGTTTGACAAAGTGCCTCATGAAAGACTCCTAAGGAAACTGGAGAGTCATGGGATTGGAGGTAGGGTATTACTATGGTTGAAAGATAGGAAGCAAAGAGTAGGGTTGAATGGTCAGTATTCTCAGTGGAGAAGGGTTGTTAGTGGGGTCCCGCAGGGGTCTGTGCTGGGACCGCTGCTTTTTAACATATTTATAAATGACCTAGAGATGGGAGTAACTAGTGAGGTAATTAAATTCGCAGATGACACAAAATTATTCAGGGTCGTCAAGTCGCAGGAGGAGTGTGAAAGATTACAGGAGGACCTCGCGAGACTGGGGGATTGGGCGTCCAAGTGGCAGATGAAGTTCAATGTTGACAAGTGCAAAGTGATGCATGTGGGTAAGAGGAACCCAAATTACAGCTATGTCATGCAAGGTTCCGCGTTAGGAGTTACGGACCTAGAAAGGGATCTGGGAGTCATCATTGATAAGACGTTAAAAACGTCTGCCCAGTGTGCTGCCGCAGCTAAGAAAGCACACAGAATGTTGAGTATTATTAGGAAAGGGATGGAAAATAAACACGAGGATGTTATAATGCCGTTGTATCGCTCCATGGTGCGACCGCACCTCGAGTATTGTGTTCAATTCTGATCGCCGCATCTCAAAAAAGATATAAAGGAATTAGAAAAGGTGCAGAGAAGGGCGACGAAAATGATAAAGGGAATGGAACGACTTCCCTATGAGGAAAGGCTGAGAAGGTTAGGGCTCTTCAGCTTGGAGAAAAGGCGGCTGAGGGGTGATATGATAGAAGTCTACAAGATAATGAGCGAAGTAGAGCAGACAGATGTGAAGCGTTTGTTTACACTTTCAAACAACAACAAAACTAGGGGACACAAGATGAAGCTAGAATATGGTAGATTTAAAACAAATAGGAGAAAGATTTTCTTTACTCAGCATGTAGTTAGACTCTGGAACTTGTTGCCGGAGAATGTAGCAGTGGCGTAGCCAGAAGGCAATTTTTGGGTGGGCCAACAGGTTGAATGGGTGGGCACTAGAGTTGCCAACTTTTTTGAAAGACAAAAAACAGCAACCTGATGCACCCATGCTCTGTCCCTACCCCTCTTCCCATAACTTCAATGAGGGTTGCAGGGCAGGCTTCAGTGGCTGCAGGCCAATTGAGAGCTAAGGGAAGTACAATAGACTGCACTATTCAGCCCCATTGAGCCATGGTCCTCCAACAAATATATGGTATTGAAGCCAAACACATTCTGCATCAAGAGAACCTCCTGGCCCTCCACCAACAATGGATATAGAGCACAGCAGGGGCGTATCTGCGTGGGGCCTCAGGGGCCTGGGTCCCCGCAGATTTCGCCCTGGACCCCCCTACCGCTGCCAACCCTCCCCCTCCGTTGTCGCCTACCTTCGCTGGCGGGGGACCCCAACCCCCGCCAGCCGAGGTCCGCGTCCTCCTGCCGCTGCCGGCTGCCGTTAAAAGAATTCCGTCAGCTGGCGGGGGACCCCCAACCCCCGCCAGCCAAGCCGAGGTCCTTTCATTTCTTCTTCCAGTAAAGCTGGCGCCGAAAGTTTCTTCTGAGTCTGACGTCGCTGCACGTTGTACGTGCAGGACGTCAGACTCAGAAACAGAATGAAGCTCATTCTGTTTCTGAGTCTGACGTCCTGCACGTACACTACTACTACTACTACTATTTAGCATTTCTATAGCGCTACAAGGCATACGCAGCGCTGCACAAACATAGAAGAAAGAACATACAACGTGCAGCGACGTCAGACTCAGAAGAAACTTTCGGCGCCAGCTTTACTGGAAGAAGAAATGAAAGGACCTCGGCTTGGCTGGCGGGGGTTGGGGGTCCCCCGCCAGCTGACGGAATTCTTTTAACGGCAGCCGGCAGTGGCAGGAGGACGCGGACCTCGGCTGGCGGGGTTGGGGTACCCCGCCAGCGAAGGTAGGCGACAACAACGGAGGGGGGAGATTGGCAATGGCAGCGACTGGGGGAAGGGGGATCGGCAATGGCGGCGGGGGGGGGGGGCTATAATGTGCCCCCTCACTCTGGCCCTGGCCCCCCCTACCGCCGCAGTTCAGATACGCCCCTGGAGCACAGCAAGGACAATTCTCCATAAAACTCATCATACAAAGAAATTTTGTTTTCTAGTGTAATCTCAATTACAGACATATTATAAATTAACTTAAAAAAAATCTATAAAACAAAAAGTCACTCAGAACCTAGAGCAAATCTACCATGCCAACACTAACTTCCAAAAACAAAGATCCTACCTATGAAAAAGAAGTGCCTTAAATATTATAGTAGGGCCCAAAAATACAAATACATTTATCAGGAAAGCTGAACAAGCCAAATTACTACAGAATGCTACATGGAAACTTCATGCTAACAGAATACCTCAGTCACACACACAAGACACAAATGCAAAATACAGAATAAGTGACCACAAACTCTAGAAATATAAATTAAATGGAAACCCCAAGAAACTAGACCTTGCATGTAGTACAACACTAGAGAAACAAGAAAGAAAGGCATTTGCTCCTGTGCAAAATATAAAGATGGCACATGCCAGGGATGGTGTTAGGGATTGCAACTAGGGCAATTGTGCTTGGTTCCTTGGCCAGAGAAAGCCTGCATGCTGGAAGCTGAAGGCGCAGCCTGGTAATGGACTTTGGGGTCCTTTCCTAGATTTCTGTCCTGGACCCCAGCCATGTTTAACATCAACTTTGGCAAGATGTACATTCCAAATCCAACCTATTATATTCACAACATTGACAATAAAATAATATTTTTATACCTTTTTGTTGTCTGGTCATTTTTTCTCAAATCATATTGGTCCCAGTCTCTGGTTTCTGCTTCCCTCTTTCTTCTCTTAACTCACTTGCCAGGGTCTCCTATTTGACATTTCTTCTTTCTTCATGTCCATCATCCATCTCCCATCTCTGTTTTCCTATATTTCCTTGTCCAGTATCTCTCCTGTGTTCATATCCCCTCATCCATCATCATTCCTCTGTTCACCTATGCACCCCATGCCCAGCATATCCCTTCTGTGTTCCTATTCTCCCCCTTGTCTGGTATCTCTCTCCCCCCCCCTCTGTGTCCATATACCCCCCTTTCCAGTGTCCAACATTTTATCTCTATTCCATATCCCCGTCCCCCCCCACCCTTGTCAGGCATTACCCCTCTGTGCCCATGTGCCATCCCCACACAGCATCTCACATTTGTGTCCCTGTCCCCATGCTCCCACCTAATGCCCATCATCTCCCTTCTGTATACTTACCTATGTCCCCTTTCTCCCTTCTCCACACCAATGTGTCCCTCTCCTCTCTGATCCCATCCCCCAACCAGCTTCTCTTCCAATCTTTCCTTCCCCTTATGCATCGGGCTCTTTTTCCATGCACCTCTCCTTTTCCCTCCAACCTCCCCTCTGCAAATCCCAAACCTCTCCCCTTCCCTCTGCAAATCCAAAACCTTCCCTCTGTAAATCCCAAACTTCTCCCCTTCCCTCCAACCTCCCCTCTGCAAATCCCAAACCTCTCCCCTTCCTTCCAACCTCCCCTCTGCAAATCCCAAACTTCTCCCCTTCCCTCCAACCCTCTGCCCCTCTGCAAATCCCAAACTTCTCCCCTTCCCTCTGCAAATCCCAAACTTCTCCCCTTCCCTCCAGCCCTCTGCCCCTGGCAAGTCCAGCACCCTTCTGTTCCCTTCCCAGCCTCCCCTTACTGGCCCAGCACCCCACTGACTTCCTCACCCTCTCCCACCCCTGCCGCAGCGCTTCATTTAATTCTGTCCGCACTGCTGTAAATGCACAGTCTCCCACCCCCCGCGGCGGCGCTTACAGTTTGCTACGGCGCTGACAGCAACTCTACAGATGCGGCACCGACGTCCGACGTCCTGCTCCGGGGCCTTCCGCGTCCCGCCTCCTTAAACCGGAAGTTACATCAGCGCGGCGGAGGGAAGGCCCCGGAGCAGGACGTCGGACGTCGGTTCCGCATCTGTAGAGTTGCTGTCAGCGCCGTAGCAAACTGTAAGCGTAGGGGTGGGAGACTGTGACAGCAGCGCCCACAGAATTAAATGAAGCGCTGCGGCAGGGGTGGGAGTCGGGAGAGGGTAAGGATCTGCTTCTGGGCGGGCCTGAAGCTAAACTGGGTGGGCCTGGGCCCATCCAGGCCCACCCGTAGCTACGCCCCTGGAATGTAGTGACAGCAGCTAGCCTTACGGAATTTAAAGGGGATTTGGACAGATTCCTGAGGGAAAAGTCCATTGAACATTATTAATTTTTTTTGGTGGGGGGGAGGGTTGCCGGGTTCTTGAAGCCTGGATTGGCCGCTGTCGGAGATAGGATACTGGGCTTGATGGACCCTTGGTCTTTTCCCAGTATGGCGGTGCTTATGTGCTTATGAGATTTTAGTACACGTCCACAGCCCCGCCCCACTTTGCACGGGCTCCACCCACTCTACATGGCTCTGCCCCCTGGCACGCCTCTAACCCAAGGCCACTTCAGAAAATAATTTATTTAATAGCCTAACACCCTTTTCAATTAGCTTTCAGAGGCCGAAACCTCCTGCCTCAGGTCAGTATAATGCTGTTATGGTATCCTCTCCTGACCTGAGGAAGGAAGTATTGGTCTCTGAAACTTTATTAACACAGCTACCATATTACTTTATCCTAAATTAAAAATAAAATTATTTTCTTTACCTTTGCTGTATGGCCATTTACTTTTTCTAATTGTGTTGCTCCCAGTCTCTTGATTCTGCTTTCCTTCGTCTTCTCTTAACTCTTTTGCCAGGGTGGCCATTTGTCATTTTCTTTCCTTTTTCTTTGTTTTTGTCAGTATTTTTCTGCCTCTCTCTCTCTGTCCAGATTGAATTCATTCTTACTATCCATTCTTTAACTTCCTTCTTTTTACTTCATCTACCTATGGCTTTTCATCTTTTCCTCACCCTTGTTCTCCCCATACCCCTCCAGTCTTTCACTACTCCCCTTTTCCATCCAGCAGCTCTCCTATTTCTCTCCCCATCCTTCCAGTGTCTCCCCTCTTTCTTTCTGTATCCTTCCATCCAGCGTCTCCTCTTTCTCCCTACCCTTCCATCCAGCGTCTTCCCTCTTTTTCTCCCAATCCTTCCACCCATCTACCCTCTCGCCTGATCCTTCCATCTAATGTCTCTCTCTCCCCCCTCCTTCTATCCAGTGTCTCTCTATCTCTCCACCCTTTTCTGTTCAGTGTCCCTTCTCTCTCCACATCCTTCCAGTCTCTCCCCTTTCTCACTGCATCCTTTCATCCTCTCCCCTTTCTCACTGCATCCTTTCATCCATCTCCCCTCTTTCTCTCCCTATCCTTCCAACCAGCATCTTTCTCCCCCCATCCTTCCATCTGTTTTCCCTCTTTCTCGCCCCATCCTTCCATCCGTCTTCCCTCTTTCTCTCCCCATCCTTCCATCCAGTGTCTCTCTCTCTCTACCCTTTTACATTCATCATTTCCCCCTCTTTCTCCCCATCCTTCAATGTCTCTTCTGTTTCTCTCCCTACCCTTCTTTCCAGCGTCTTCCCTCTTTCTGATCTCAGCCAGGATCCCCCTTTCTCCCCATCCTTATCATCAGCAGCTTCTCTCTTTCTCCAGCCCTTCTCCATCTTCCTTCTCTCCCCACTCTCTCTATTTTACCTCCTACCTCCTGCTCCATCTCTCCTTCTCCTCTCCCCACTCTCTGTATTTTACCTCCTGCCTCCTGCTCCTCCTTCAACCAGATCTTCATTTCTTGGCCACTGCTGCTTCTCCTGTTGAGCAGCAGCAGCCGCGACAAAAAAAAAGCTAACAAACAAAAAAATGTTTAAAAAGCAAGCGTGGCACTGCAGGCAGCCTTCAAGCATTGGCTGTCGGCTCTGCAGCTGCTCCTTTCTTTGTCCCCGGAGGAGCCAAATCTCAACTTCCTGCTCCAGCAGTGTTGACAGGTGGGCGGTTTTCCCGCCCAATTGGGCGGTTTTCCGCGACCCGCCGCGGGAAATTTTTGCCCGCGGCGGGTTGCGGTTTTTTGGGCTTCTTTTGGGGTCTTTCGCGGGTTTTTTTGCGGTTTTTCGGGCCGCGGGGGGCGGGGCTAGTGGCGTTTTGGGCGGGGTTAGTGATGTTTTGGGTGGGGTTAGTGACGTTCTGGGTGGGGTCGATGACGGGGAGGAGGGGGCGGTGACGGAAGAGGCGGGGCCGATGACGGCAGGGGCGGGGTTGATGACGGCGGGGGTGGGGGTGTCAGGGGCGGGGTTTGACTTTGGGCGGGTTTTGGGCTGGTTTTGGGCTCGTTTGGGTGGGAAAAAAATTTTCCACCTGGCAACCCTGTGCTCCAGGGGCAGTGATGTGAGAGGAGAGAGGAGCAGCTGCAGAGCCGACAGCCAATGCCTGAAGGCTGCCTGCGGTGCCGTGCTTGCTTTTTTACATTTTTTTTCTTTGTTAGCTGAAGCTCTTTTTATTTTTTGTCGCGGCTGCTGCTGCTCAACAGGTGAAGCAGCAGTGGTCAGAAATGGAAGAGGGAGCTAGCGCCACCGCGTGTTTCAGCGGGACACTTTCCTGCTTTGGCGGGAGTGTGGGAGACTCCCGCTGAATGCGGGAGACTTGGCAGGTCTGCACTGATGGACCCTGCCCCAAAGAGGAGATAATTACACTCTAGCTCAGAAGTAGGGTCTATTGCTCCCCTGTCTGCCTATCATTCTGAGGGACTCATTTCAGGGCAGCCGTTTTCTGCACAGATGCAGGAGGAATTGGAGGAGGGGGAGCTATTTACAGAGAACTCTGATGATCCCACCGCAGTGTGGGTGTTTTATAAGGAGGAGTTGCCTTCCTTTATACCTAAGGCACAAAAGGTTCTTAATCTTGTAATCTTAAAATGGTGAGCACTAGAAGACTGCTTCAGTCTTTTCCGGTGGATGAGGCTATGCAGGAAATCATTTCTACTCCGTGGGTCACCCCATACATTGCCCTACAATTGGCGTCGGCTATGTCACGTCTTTACCCTATTTCAATGCCTGAGATAGAAAAGTTATGTTTGCCTAAAATGGATTTGTTAGTGGCAGCAGTCACCAAAAGGCCATGCTGTCTGTGGTGAGTTAAGATTTTACTTATAGTTCCAGAGTTGGTTAAATGCTGTTCCTATTGGTTAAATGCGGTTCCTAGTGTGGGTGCCAGTGAACAGCATCAGGGCAGTGCACCATGTGTGATAGGTCCTCTGAAAGGGCCTATTTAGTGTTCTCATATTCTTGGATACCTTTCTTTTAGAGAACTTTGAGGCCCCTCAGTTTTTCCACAGAGGGCAGTTACTTTAACACCCTGAATGTTTTCCTCACTTCTTTTGTGGAACTTTCTTTTTCTTACCAGAACTCTATTTATATTGCCAGTACAGGATTTCCTTTTTTACAGCACATTTAGAAAAGAGTTTACTTAGTCAGGCTTAGTTAGGGTTACCATATTTTGTTCCCCCAAAAGGAGGACACATGCCCCGCCCCCTTTCACGTCCTGCCTCGGCCCTTTCACGCCCCGCCCTGCCCCCTTTCACACCCTCGCTCCGCCCCCTGTCACCCCCTCGCTCTGCCCTTCACATTTTCCCCTCCCCCCTGTCACATACCCCGTCACACCCCCTTCCCGTCACCCCCTCCCCTTACCTTACTACTGCCCTGGTGGTCTAGTGACCTCTTTGGGGCAGGAATGAGCCCCCTCTTTCCTGCTCGGAGCGCTGCCTTGCATTCATCCTTCCTGTTGCTGATCCTCGGCGCCAATTCAAAATGGCCGCCGAGAGTTGAAGTCTTGTGAGGTTACTTCAACTCTTAGCGGCCATTTTGAATCAGCGCTGAGGATCAGCAACAGTAAGGATGCATGCAGGGCAGCGCTCCGGGCAGGGGCTCTTTCCTGCCCCGAAGGCGGAAAAGGTCACTAGACCACCAGGGCACTAATAAGTAAGGGGAGGGGAGGCTAGCAATCTGCCCATTTGTCCGGATTTCTGGACAAATGGGCGGGCAAACGGGCAGATTGGCAAAACCCGCCTGGTTGCCCGGACATGCCCTCAGAAAGAGGACATGTCATGGTAAATCCGGACATATGGTAACCTTAGGCTTAGTGCTTTTGGCTCCTTGTTTCTGGAAATGTTACATATCCTTATTTTCTGAGGTTCTGAGACTAGAGCACTGGTCTCCATGGTAACCATGGAACCTCAGTGCTGCTATGGGGACATTTTCTCCAGGTGCAGTGTTAACAGCAAAATAGTTTTATTCTGGAAGGTGGCTGGCTTTCAGCCTGAAGGTCACAGGTTGAAGACTGGTTTGTGCCAGAGGCGTAGCCAGGTTTTGATCTCAGGGGGAGCAGACTTTTATAAAATAGGTGCCGGTTGGTGTAGGCTAGACAGCAGTGTCTATGTTGTTGCTCAAGGGCTGTGGCGGGCACTGATTAATACAGGCTGTCTCTGTTGCGTCCTGCCTACAAGAAAACAGTAAGTTACATCAGGAGGCAGGACGCAGAAGAGGTCTCTGGACTGGCCAGAGCAGGCAACCTGTCTTCTTAACTACAAAGTAAAAATATTCAAATTGTGACCATCACCTCAGGAATAGAGCACACATTCTTTCCACTGCTAGACACCTTGTTTAAATCAAATGGGCTTTTGTTTGTGAGGTGACTCTACAGGATGTGGAGACCACTAGTCTTTAGGATTTTTATTTTGGGTAACAAGGGCCACAAAGACCAGAGTGGCTGAGCCTACTTTCAAATAGGGCTAGACACTTTGCCATTCAGGTTTTCAGGCTATCCACAATGAATCTGCATGAAAAAGATTTGCATGTAATGGAGGCAGTATATGCAAATCAATTTCATGCATATTTAATGTGGATATCCTGAAAAACCTGACTGGCAAAGGGGTACTCCAGGACCAACTTGGGAAACACTGCCCAAGAACACAAAACGTACCGCCCCATAACAGCCCTAACCCACCTATGAAAAGACAGTGCTATATGTATTACACTGGGTTCTGGAGCACCAATATACCTACTATTGGGAAACTAGAACAAGCTGCACTGTTACACATTTCTACACAGACACTACATGCTAGCAGAATTCTTCACCTCAGTCGCACATGCAGAACATGGACAGAACCTCATCTATGTAACATGAGTAGCCATACTGGATCAGACCAAAGGTCCATCTAGCCCAGTATCCTGTTTCCAACAGTAGCCAACCCAGGTCACAAGCACCTGGCAGAAACCCAAATTGTGACAACATTCCATCCTACCAATCTAATACAGAATAGGCAGCCAGAAAAAAAAAAAAACCAACAACAACAAAAGTTGAAATAGAGACGCCCTCCTCTCTGCCCAAGAAAACCAGACTATATAAACAGCGCAATACTGGTAAAAAGAAACAGAAAAGCATGTTCTCCGGTACTTTGCAAAATAAAAATAGAAAAAAATATACGTTTTACCAAGCAGGTACATCTCAGTCCTTACAAAGTATTAAATAAAAGCAATGTTTTTTCTACCTTTGTTGTTTGGGAATTTGGCTGGCCCCAGTCTTTTTTTCCATGTTCCATGAGTCAGCCTTACAAATTCTTTTCCAGGCTGGACATTCCATTTCTTCTCTCTCCTCATCTTCTTCCTTTCATTCTCTACATCTATTTGGCACTGATCTTTCATTTTATGTCCTCACTATCAAATAGCTATGTATAGAGCTGCCAAGTGATCCAGTTCCAGAAGGGAGATTTTTCAACCAGTCCTAGTGTGAACTCATATCCCACATTCATGTGGGATTTGCAGTCCCTGATTCTACCCATCAAAATCTGTGCTGCAGTACATCCAAAATGACTTAAGAAAATGCACTCGGACCCCTGCATAGGGTTACCATATGGCTCCAGAAAAAGGAGGACGGATTGAGCCAGCCGGGTCTTACTTCCATTGCTTTCCATTGAAAGCAATGGAAGTAAAACCCAGCTGGCTCAATTACTTCCATTGAAAGCTATTGCTTTCCTGCAGGGTTGCTAATTTGAAGATATCAGAGATGTGCATTTTCAAATACTGTCATAGTCCTAATATCTAATTCAAAATAAAATACCTTTTTCTACTGTTGTTAGAACAATTTATTTTTTCAATTGCTTTGGTCCCATTGTCTCTTTTCTGTTTTTCTCTGTTTCTTCTGCCTTTACAGGGTTTCCTTCCCATCTGACATTTCTTCTGTCTCCAAGTGCACCATCCTTCTTTCCTCTTGTTTTGTTTCGGGGTTCAGAGACCCCAAGGTTCTCTCTGGTACTGGAGCTCAGCTGTCCAGTGGCAGAGAGAACCCCCAAGAAGGCTGGATTGACCTCAAATCTAACTCCATCTCTAAATAGAATATTTCACTAGTACGGGGGTAATCAAGAGGTTGTGAAGTTCTGAAAGGAATTGCCACTGAGAGAGACATCAGGTCTAAGGGACCCACACTAGCAAGGAAAAGATACCAGCCTTATGACAAACTGGATTTAGGCTACAGGTTATACAATACAGCGAAAGAAAGCCTGATAGAGCAGAAGCATTTATACTTACAGCCTTTGATCATTAAGTGAAGCCCACAGAACATCATTTGGGATGAGGAGTTTATTTGCCAAGATACAAGTCAAATCAGTGATTGACAACAGGCATGTACAATCAATTACTTATAGGAATATAATAATCCAGCTGCAAGCAGGTGCTATCTGAATCTTAGTCTTTTATAATTTCTTTTACCAATCAAAAGGTTTTAGAAGGGAAAGCAATTAGGTAATTTGTCAATTCTGCTGGTCACATTGGTTTCCCCTGGAGAGATTGAGTGGCAACCCTTCTCTCTAGCTTAAAGCAGGAAATACACTAACTTTTATAGGTTCATACAGGATATCAGTAATATGACAGTAAGCCCATCTGATTGGATCTAATTTATGTCATGGTTGTCACTGATCGGCTTATGCTAATGAGTAGCTTCATCTCGTGAACATGTTCTCATCTTTAGCTTGCTTAACCACAAACTTAAGCACGACCTTACACCTAGTTTGAGGAGCCATCTGTATCCTGTTTATGAGGTTTCTGCACCCTAACTTCTTCCTCATTCTGCTGCATGGTCCTTCCTCATTTAGCTCAGGAGCTTGCTGGAACTTCAGAGTTCAAATTTCGGCTAAAGGCCTGTACTTTTCTTGTCATTTTTAGAGCCTGAACCTAAGTCTCAGGCCTAGGCTTCCAAATAATTATACACTCTGCACCACTATTTGTTCTGTCCAGCATCTCCCTTCTGTGTCCCTTGTCCCTACCATACCCCCAAGTTCAGCATCTGCCCTTTCTGTTTCTCCATCTCCCCCCTTTTTCAGCACAAGCCTTCCTGGTCTCCTCATCTCCCCCTTTTCTAGCATCTGCCATCCTGGTGTCCCCATGTCTCCCTTTTTCTAACATTGCTGTGTCCCCATCTTCCCCCTTTTTCCAGCATTACCCCTGTGTTACCATCTTCCCGATTTTCCAGAATTACCTCTTTGTCCCCATCTCATCCCTTTTTCACCATTGTCCCCATATCCCCATCCCTTCTAGTAGTGCCCTTCTGTGTCCCTATCTCCTCCTCCCTTTTTCAGTAGTGCCCCTCTGTGTTCCTGTCTCCTCCTCCCCTTTCAAATAGTGCCCTCTCTGTGTCCCTATCTCTTCCTCCCCTTTCCAATAGTGCCCTCTCTGTGTCCCTATCTCCTTCCCTCTTTCCAACAGTGCCCTCTCTGTGTCCCCATCTCCTCCTCCCTTTTCAAATAGTGCCCTCTCTGTGTCCCCATCTCCTCCTCCCTTTTCAAATAGTGCCCTCTCTGTGTCCCTATCTCCTCCCCCTTTCCAATAGTGCCCTCTCTGTGCCCCTATCTCCTCTTTCCCTTTCCAATAGTGCCCTGTCTGTGTCCCTATCTCCTCCCCCCTTTCCAGTAGTGCCCCTCTGTGTTCCTATCTCCTCCTCCCTTTTTCAGAATTACCTCTTTGTCCCCATCTCATCCCTTTTTCACTATTGTCCCCATATCCCCATCCCTTCTAGTAGTGCCCCTTCTGTGTCCCTATCTCCTCCTCCCTTTTTCAGTAGTGCCCCTCTGTGTTCCTGTCTCCTCCTCCCCTTTCAAATAGTGCTTTCTCTGTGTCCCTATCTCCTCCTCCCCTTTCCAGTAGTGCCCCTCTGTGTCCCTTTCTCCTCCTCATAAGTACATAGTACTTTCCAATAGTACCCTCTGTGTTCCTATCCAATCTCAGTTTTCGTGGATGTAGCAACTCATAAGTTTGCTTGTTTTGTTTGGGGTGAAGGCAATGATGATGATGGCTGCTCAGGGGAGTGGAAACATTAACCAAATTGACTTCCTTGCCTCACTCCCACCTCTGCGGAAAAGAGGAAGTTGCGTTAGAGTAGGCAGGAGTCTGGGACGCACCTGAGGAGAAGCCCTGACACTGGCAGAAGGCTGAGAGGGAGAACGCTTCAAGGAAGTAAAAATGACAACACAGACGGGAGTCAGCGGACAGCAGAAGAAACGGAGAAAGATGTAAGACAAGACTATGTGGCAGGCGGCAGGGAAAGTTACTGGCACGTGGCGCACAGGTGCCATTTTTTTCAAAAATCTGTTTGGGGGAGCGACCGCTCCCCCTGCACCCCACCTAGCTACGCCACTGGTTTGTGCATCATGTTAGAAGCTGTGGAACTCAGCTCTGTTTCAAATGGAGCATATTTTACTTCTCTCTCCCTTTTTGCTTGCCTTGATAAGCAGTTCACTGTATGGCTGGGACAGCTAACACTAATCTACAGTGCTAAAGGTTAGCTATGTTGGTTTGCCACAGCTGCTCTACTCTCTGTAATTGCACACTGGCACTGACCAGCTCCAGCCACTACTGTATCAGTGGCACCACTACTTGTATGCTGTAGTGTCTCTAAATGCTTCTATTGCACTTTTGCACCTTTTCATTGTATTGGACAGCTAGCGATTATTGCACAGCTACTTCAATGTAGAGGGATAGCTTAATGGTTAAAGCAACCAGCTGAGAGTGAGCACAGAGATCTAGAAGTTGCTGGTTCAAGACGCACTGCACCTTGCCATCAATAGTGCACAATGGTACAAACAACCATATTCTGCTACACCACTAGCTCTGGCTCTCAGCTACACTAGAGTTAGCTCCAATGAGCAGTCAGTTCTAAAGCACAGCCACACAAGCCATTCTTGACCCTCTCAGCAAGAAGATAGCTCTGGCTTAGGCATTGGACAGCTGATTTGACTTCTAAGTCACATTTAACAAGCTACCTTTTAAAGTAAACTTTTGTTTGGAGAAGATCTAGAGAACTTGAGTAAAGACCAAGGGGACTTCAAGTCTCGGAGATTGCCAGAGGACAAATCTAAATATTCTTTTAAATCCTTTCAGTCTCATCTTAGGTTTCATGAGGCCAAGTGCTACAGGCCAGGCAAATCTAACTTTCAGGGTTAGATTTCATTCTTTCATTCTGCCAGAAAGAACTCTGCTTCAAACTCCAGGTTTACCAATGCCTTCTGCATCTCCCAATGATGGGGTCTCAGTTCACTCCTTGGGTTTCATAATAGCTGAACTCCTCTCCAGGTTCCATGAGGAGTGGACCAAAATTACCTCAGACCAATGTGTCTTGGAAATACTAAAGCAAGGTTACAAACTGGAGTTCTCCCATTCCACTGCAGATTTTTTCTTGGAATCTCCATGCAATCTCCAGCCCAAATATCAAGCAGTTCAAGCCACCTTGCAAATGCTTCTTCATTTAGGCACAGTCGAGACTGTCCCCAGTTGCAATTGGGGAATGGGAAAGTGGTGATAGGGAAGAAGCTGGAAACTACAGGCCGGTAAGCCTCACTTCGGTTACTGGAAAAGTAATGGAAGCGATGCTGAAGGAAAGGATAGTGAATTTCCTGGAAGCCAATAAGTTGCAAGATCCGAGACAACATGGTTTTACCAAAGGGAAATCGTGCCAAACGAATCTCATTGAATTCTTTGATTGGGTGACAGGAGAATTGAATCAGGGACGCGCTATGGACATAATCTACTTAGATTTCAGCAAAGCTTTTGACACGGTTCCCCACAGGAGGCTCTTAAATAAACTGGATGGGCTGAAGATAGGACCCGAAGTGGTGAACTGGATTAGGAACTGGTTGACGGACAGACGCCAGAGGGTGGTGGTGAATGGAATTCGCTCGGAGGAGGGAAAGGTGAGTAGTGGAGTGCCTCATGGATCGGTGCTAGGGCCGATTCTGTTCAATATATTTGTGAGTGACATTGCCGAAGGGTTAGAAGGTAAAGTTTGCCTATTTGCGGATGATGCTAAGATCTGTAACAGAGTGGACACCCCGGAGGGAGTGGAAAACATGAAAAAGGACCTACGGAAGCTAGAAGAAGGTTTGGCAATTAAAATTCAATGCGAAGAAATGCAACGTGATGCACTTAGGGAATAGAAATCCACGGGAGATGTATGTGTTAGGCGGGGAGAGTCTGATAAGTACGGCTGGGGAGAGGGATCTTGGGGTGATAGTATCTGAGGATTTGAAGGCGACGAAACAGTGTGACAAGGCGGTGGCCGTAGCTAGAAGGTTGTTAGGCTGTATAGAGAGAGGTGTGACCAGCAGAAGAAAGGGGGTGTTGATGCCCCTGTATAAATCGTTGGTGAGGCCCCACCTGGAGTATTGTGTTCAGTTTTGGAGGCCGTATCTTGCTAAGAATGTAAAAAGAATTGAAGCGGTGCAAAGAAAAGCTACGAGAATGGTATGGAATTTGCGTTACAAGACGTATGAGGAGAGACTTGCTGACCTGGACATGTATACTCTGGAGGAAAGGAGAAACAGGGGTGATATGATACAGACGTTCAAATATTTGAAAGGTATTAATCCGCAAACGAACCTTTTCCGGAGATGCGAAGGCGGTAGAACGAGAGGACATGAAATGAGATTGAAGGGGGGCAGACTCAAGAAAAATGTCAGGAAGTATTTTTTCACAGAGAGAGTAGTGGATGCTTGGAATGCCCTCCTGCTGGAGGTGGTGGAAATGAAAACGGTAATGGAATTCAAACATGCGTGGGATAAACATAAAGGAATTCTGTTCAGAAGGAATGGATCCTAAGGAGCTTAGCCAAGATTGGGTGGCAGAGCCGGTGGCGGGAGGCGGGGATGGTGCTGGGCAGACTTATACGGTCTGTGCCAGAGCCGGTGGTAGGAGGCGGGACTGGTGGTTGGGAGGTGGGGATGGTGCTGGGCAGATTTATACGGTCTGTGTCAGAACCGGTGGTGGGAGGTGGGGCTGGTGGTTGGGAGGCGGGGATAGTGCTGGGCAGACTTATACAGTCTGTGCCCTGAAAAGGACAGGTACAAATCAAGGTAAGGTATACACAAAAAGTAGCACATATGAGTTTATCTTGTTGGGCAGACTGGATGGACCGTGCAGGTCTTTTTCTGTCGTCA
Source organism: Microcaecilia unicolor (assembly GCF_901765095.1). Classification (NCBI taxonomy): domain Eukaryota; kingdom Metazoa; phylum Chordata; class Amphibia; order Gymnophiona; family Siphonopidae; genus Microcaecilia; species Microcaecilia unicolor. The sequence continues at coordinate 51,254 of NW_021963060.1, read as the reverse complement.
TCTACTATGTTACTATGTTACTATTCCATTTACTTTGTAGTTCCAAAGAAGGGAGCTTTCTTCTACCTGAGTTTGGACTTCAAAAAAGTCAGAGTGTTAAAGGTTCACCATTTCACTTGGGGAATGGGAAGTTATTCCATTTACTTTGTAGATCCAAAGAAGGGAGCTTCCTTCTACCTGAGTTTGAACTTCAAAAAAGTCAGAATGTTAATGGTTCACAATGGGAACATTGCAGTCTGTAATAGTTTCAGTACAGCATGGAGAGTTTCTAACCTCCCTGGATCCAAAGGAAGCGTGCTTTCATATTCCCATTTCACCTTCCCACAGAAGATTTGTGATTTGCAATCCTTGGCAAACATTATCATTTATGACCATGTTATTCAGCCTTTCTACATCACCAAGGACATTTTTTCAAGGTCATGGTAGTAGTGGCAGACTTCCTTCTAAAAAGATAGCTGGATCACTCGCATGAGCGTCTTAGCATTGAAACTGAAAAAACAGCTGATTTTTCAGTTTCAATGCTAAGATGCTCATGCGAGTGATCCAGCTATCTTTTTAGAACAAAGGTCTTTTTCAAGACCTCTGCAAAACAGATTTCAACTTCCAATATTGCCTGAATCAGGATTATTGTGATCAACTTCCATTCCTACATCTAGACTCCTGATGTATGCCTTTTGGCCGAAACACAACGTTGTGTCGAGTCGATATATTGATTAATAAAATGTGGTCCATCTTCACTCTGGGACTCCTGGTTTCTTACCCACTGCCCTGTTTTATTGAGATTATCCGTGGGACTTCACTGAGTTCTCCACGTTTGTGGATTCTCTATTGTTCTGCTCGGTCAGATGCATTTTTTGGAGTATCGGTGCTATCTGCAGGAGCTTTAGGTTCCCACCCTATTTCAGGACTGCTTTGCTACATCCCACAAGTCTCTGGATTCATCTGCTGCTGACGCTAAGGAAGGAAAAATTATTTCTTACCTGATGATTTTCTTTCCGTTAGTCGCAGCAGATAAATCCAGAGGCCCACCCTGTTTTTCTGACGGTTCCTATCGGTTAGTTCTCTCTGTTGGAACTTGTTGCTGCATTTTTATATTTTAGATGGACTGTTGCAAGCGGTTTACATGTTTGCAATTCTTTGTTTAGCACTTTTCTCTGTGGGGAAGGAGAAATGTTATCATTCTGTCTTCTGCTTTGTTATGAGAAATACTAACTGACCAAGGAGCATTCCATCCTATAAGATACTGCAATTCAGTGCTCTCTATCTCCACCTGCTGGTAGATGGTCACAACCCACAAGTCTCTGGATTCACTGCTGTGACTAAAGGAAAGAAAATTATCAGGTAAGAAATAATTTTTCCAAAACAAGCTATTGGGATGTGTGTGTGTGTGTGTGTGTGTGGGGGGGGGGGCAGTATTCTTAGTAGACTGGCAGAGCAGTGGGGCACCTTAGGGGACAATGCAGTGGATTTCACATAAAAACTCCCAGGTACACACATCACCATTACCCCCTTATATTATAAGGTGAGCCCTCCAAAACTCACCAAAAACCTACTGTATCTAACTGTACACCGCTACAACAGCCCTTATGTCTGCAGGTATCACCTATATATGGGTACAGTAGGTTTTTGGTGGGTTTTGGATGGCTCACACTTTCCACTACAAGTGTAACAGTTAGAGTAGGATATAGGTCTGGGTCCCCTTCTCTACAGTACACTGCACTGACCACTAGGCTACTCCAGGGACCTGTTTTCTTCTCTAATAGGACTGCCCATAACATCTGAAGCTGTCATAGAGGCTGGTATGTACTGTTTCTTTCACATTTTTGGGGGGTGGGAGCAGGGCCGCCAAAAGGGGGGGGGGGGGGAAATTTCACAGGGCCTGGCATCCAAGGGGGGCCCACCCAGCGCTAACATTGCTCTCCTGTTCCCGTACATGGCAGCGCTGTAGAGTACTTCCTTCCTGCCGCGTCCAAATAGCGTCTTTGGATGCAGCAGGAAGGAAGGACTCTGCTCTGTGGCACTGCTGTGCAACAGAACAAAGAAAGCAATTCTAGCGCTGGGCCCTCGGGGATTTTGCTGCACACAGTGACAGGAGCAGGACAAGTAAACGGGGCAGGCCCGTAGGGGGGGGGGGGGTGCAGGTCCTGGGCTCGGCTTTGTCACCTCTTCCTGGACACAGTCCAAGATTTGTTCAATATTAGAGGTGCTCAAGCACACACAGCACCCACAGAGCTGGCTGGCTCCTTTGGTGGAAATAGAAACAAGCAGATCAGATGAAAGGTAAAACAGATACTGTTTGTTACCATTGTTGGATTCCTTGACAAAGGCTGCCATCTTCAGGATTTCACTGTTGCACCAAGGTGGTGAAGTGTTTTATGAATACCACATAGCCCATGATGCAGTGGTCATTTGGTTATTTAGGGCGCCTTTTTGTGACTTAGTCATGATGGAAACATGTCTAGACCAAAACGTCTGACTTTTAGCCCTAGGATTTTTTGCTTTATTCCATTATGGCAGAAAAACATCTGTCCTGCTCCTGACACACCCCAACATGCCCCTTTGTGATTTGGACACACTACGTACAAACTGCATAGAAAAATGTCTTAAAAATTGGTTTTGAAACTAGCAATTTTGGCAAAAAAAAGTCCCTATGCAACTTTGTGCCACTTTTTGGTGGTTTTTCTGTTTTTAAAATGAGCCCTAAAGGGAACCTGAGTAAACACATAACACATAGCTTTAAAATTATTACTTCATTTTGTATAAGGAACAAAGTTATCCAATACCTGTATTACTCAGGGGCGTATCTGAGGTTCGGCGGTAGGGGGGGCAGGGACTAGAGTGAGGGGGCACATTATAGCCCCCCCCTACCGCCGTCAACCCCCCCCCCTACCGCCGTTAACCCTCCCTCCCTCCCCTGCCGTCACCTACCCCGAGGTCCGCTTCCTCTAGCTTTTTAAAATATTGCTTTAGCTGGCGGGGGACCCCAACCCCCCCGCCAGCCCAGCCGCGATCTTTAACTTTTTCATCCTCGTTGTGCAGCGCGCTGTGAAAGCTGCATGCATCTTTAGATCCAGTTGGATGGAGTCTGACGTCGCAGCACGTTCAACGTGCTGCGACGTCAGACTCCATCCAACTGGATCTAAAGATGCATTTCACAGCGTGCTGCACGACGAGGATGAAAAAGTTAAAGATCGCGGCTGGGCTGGCGGGGGGGTTGGGGTCCCCCGCCAGCTAAAGCAATATTTTAAAAAGCCGGAGGAAGCGGACCTCGGGGTAGGTGACGGTGGTAGGCGGGGGAGGGAGGGAGGGTTAACGGCGGTAGGGGGGTCCGGGGCAAAATCTGCGGGGGCCCAGGCCCCTGTGGCCACACGCAGATACGCCCCTGGTATTACTCATGTGAAAAAGTAACTGCCTCCTAAACTTACTAACTGGTTATACCACCTCTAACTGCAATAATAGTATCTGAGGACCTGAAGACGACGAAACAGTGCGACAAGGCGGTGGCCGTAGCTAGAAGATTGCTAGGCTGTATAGAGAGAGGAGTGACCAGCAGAAGAAAGGAGGTTTTAATGCCCCTGTATAAGACGTTGGTGAGGCCCCACCTGGAGTATTGTGTTCAGTTTTGGAGGCCGTACCTTGCGAAGGATGTTAAAAAAATGGAAGCGGTGCAAAGAAAAGCTACGAGGATGGTATGGGATTTACGTTCCAAGACGTATGAAGAGAGGCTTGCTGACCTGAACATGTACACCCTGGAGGAAAGGAGGAACAGGGGTGATATGATACAGACGTTCAAATATTTGAAAGGTATTAATCCGCAAACAAATCTTTTCCAGAGATGGGAAGGCGGTAGAACGAGAGGACATGAAATGAGATTGAAGGGGGGCAGACTCAGGAAAGATGTCAGGAAGTATTTTTTCACGGAGAGGGTGGTGGACGCTTGGAATGCCCTCCCGCGGGAGGTGGTGGAGATGAAAACGGTAACGGAGTTCAAACATGCGTGGGATATGCATAGAGGAATCTTGTGCAGAAGGAATGGATCCTCAGAAGCTTAGCTGAAATTGGGTGGTGGAGCAGGTGGGGGGAAGAGGGGGTGGTGATTGGGAGGAGAGGATAGGGGAGGGCAGACTTGTACGGTATGTACCAGAGCCGGTGATGGGAGGAGGGACTGGTGGTTGAGAGGTGGGAAATACTGCTGGGCAGACTTATATGGTCTGTGCTCTGAAAAGGACAGGTACAAATTCAAGGTAAGGTATACACATATGAGTTTGTCTTGGGCAGACTGGATGGACCATGCAGGTCTTTTTCTGCCGTCATCTACTATGTTACTATGTAAATACCTCCTACAATTTGATATTGGTCTTTCACTTTACTGTTGAGGAATCTTAGCCCACTCTTCTTTGCAGAATTAGCTGACTCTTAGCTGACTCTTATTTACAGAACTGCTTTAATTCCGATACATTGTCTGAATTAAAGCAGTTCTGTAAATAAGAGTCAGCTAAGACTGTTCAGCAACAAGGAGGGGGACAAAGACTTTTTCACATCAGTAAAGGAGCTGTCACAGTGCTGTCTATTTCCTGGCACTAACTTCTTAGAACAATCTTCTTTTGTATGTCAGTGGAGAGCTTTCTCTTTCAATATTCAAAACTGCAATAAAAACCTGGTTATTTAGGCAGACATTCAGACAGTGACAATCAAGTCTAGAAGCCCTCTTTCCCTTTCTCCTTTCCCCTCTCTTACCTTCTTTTCTTTATTACCCTACTGTTTTATTCCCTTATTTATTCATTTGGATGGTATTTGAGTGTTTTCTTTTTCCCCTTTTACCCCTTCTATCCTATCTCATATTGTAGTTATTTTCTTGTCCTATGAAAGGGAGAAAGAGTGCCATACTGTTACACTCTGTTACACTCCTCCAGGTGTACACCCTGCTTGCGCAGGGTATGGGTATTCGAGGATGTGGTGGCCATCTTGGATTTGGGCATCTCCAGGCGAGGGCAGCCATCTTGGAGTTGGGCGGCTTTAGGAAGGAAGCCCATATTTGGGCGTAAGACATCTCCTCTGATGGAGGCAGCCATCTTGGAACAGCTGCACATGTTTGAGCCTAATTCCTGCACTATTTAAAGCCCTGCCAGCAGTCCTTCCATGCTTCGGCTTCTATTGATGTAGAGGTTGCAGTCCTTGTCTGTGGTCTACTGCCGGTTAGCTTATGATCCTGTGTTCTGACCCTGGGATTGTTTTCTGACTGCTCTGCTGTATTGCTGCCTGCCCAGACTTTGGACTGACTCCTGACTACTCTGCTGTCTCCCTGGTTCCTGGACTGTGTCAGCTTTCCCACCTGTCTGGTTGGTGGCCATTCACCCCGCTGGTTCCGGAAGTCCTGGTGGCTGACTGCACCTGGGGCTCAACTCTCGGGGAATGGCGGTCACTTCCCAGGTGAAGCTAGGGGTTGTCTGGCTGCCTGACTGAGTGCGGTGCTGCTCCATCTTCGCCATGCTCAGCCGGGGCACAAGGGCTCACTTTCCCAGACGTAACACATACCTATGGGGTGGGGGAGTGAGAGAGAGAGAGAAACACCAGACCTGCAGGGGAGGGAGTGATTGAGAGATGCAGACCCAAATGGAGGGTGGGAGAATGGGGGAGAGATGCTGGACTCAAGGGGCAGGGGGAGGGAAATAGAGGGAAGAGAGGGGGAGAGATGCTGAATGGGAAGGAAGTGAAGGGAAAAGATTCTATATCCTGGAGCGGGGAGGCTACATCTGTGTGTGTGTGTGAGTGAGTGTATGGGGTAGGAAGCACTTTGGGGGGGGGGGGGGGGGGGGGAGGGTAGGATACCCTGATGTTTGGAAGGGAGGGAGTAGGCAGAGCACTGGTTTACCATCCATTGGTTAATCCTGAAGGTTGGGTAACCAAAGGTCGATAAATGAGACTTTACTGTATATAAACAAAAATTAAACTGAAACCCCAATAAACCAGATGATGCATGCAGTGAAACACCAAGGAAATAGAAAGAGATGCATTTTCCCCTGTACTGTGCAAACTATGAAGACAACAGATGTCAGGGCTAGCCCTCCTCATCTAGTCTATCTATGATAAGGGCTGAGTGGTGGGGTGGAGAGAGGGGGATAAATGCTGGAACAACAGGGAGAGAAAGAATTGCCAGGCTGTGGGGCTGGGTGGGGGAGAGAAAGAGAGAGATGCTGTCACCAGAGTGGGGGAATGAGGTTTGCTGCTGAATACAGTGGAGGGATAGAAACACAGGGTGGATGCTGGACATGGGGAGGGATAGAGATACTGAGAAGATAGATGTTAAACATGGGGGGAGGAGGATGCAGACAAGAACACAGAGAGGAGATGCAGGACAGAACACAAAAGAGACATAGAGGAAAGATGGATGGTGAACATGGAGAGAGAAGACATGTCAAATGGACAGGAGACCCTGGAAAGAGAGTTAGGAAAAATATAGAAAAGCAGAAGAGAGACATTTAGACCAAAGCAAATGGAAAAATAAAATGCTCAGAAGATAATGGTAGAAAAAATATTTTAGGGAAACAGAGTAGTGAGGGAAAAATAAAAAGGAATACATAAGTACATAAGCACCGCCATACTGGGAAAAGACCAAGGGTCCATCAAGCCCAGCATCCTGTCTCCGACATCGGCCAATCCAGGTTTCAAGAACCCGGCAACCCCCCCCCCCCCCCCAAAAAAAAAAAAAAAATTAATAATGTTCAATGGACTTTTTCCTCAGGAATCTGTCCAAACCCCCTTTTATGATAACTTATCTACAGGTGATGGTGGCATAAATGGTAAGACTCAACACATCTATGCTTCAGCAAGGATGCCTGCATCAGGAGTCATAAAATCCAAAGATTATGTAACACAGGTTTAGTAGTGAGCTTCTAAAAGTAGTGTTTCAAATCAAAATAAACATGAAAAGCATAGGTGCCTGGTATAAGAATCTTGGGGAGGATAAGCCTCCTCAGCCGCAAGTGCAACCAGCCTCCACAAGTCAAAGTCTGGTAGCAGCCCAGCACAGCAACTACAAAGCACCAGTCATCAACCTGGGGGACCTGAGAGTATCTTCTCTTTCTCTGTAGCGGTTCCCTCCTCCCCGACTCTCACCTCAGGGCAGACATGGTCCCAAGCTTCTGGTATCTTTTTCTCTCCCTTGATCGCTGCTGGTAGTGGTAGTGACACTGTAGTGATTACAGTAGGCTAACTCAGAATCTTGACCTTCCCTGCAAAGCTGTGATGCATCGTCCTCTTCTGATGCAACTTCCTGATCTGCAAGGGAGAGATGAATTCCAGTGTCGCAGAGAAGGCCGAGGCTCCAAGGCAGCCTGCTGTAATCATTGAGGTGTCACTAGCATTACAGGCAGCAATCAAGGGAAGGGAGAGAGACTGTCAGATCATGGGGAAGGATGAAAAGGGAGAATTTCTGAAACTACATGGGAGGGGAAGGAGGGAGGAGAGACGCTGGAACAGCACAGGAGGTGAGGGGAAAGGAGAGATGCTGGACCTGCAGCATGGGGAGAGAGATTTTCAGGCACCGCTCTGCTGGACTGGGGATTAGGGGGAATGGATGGGATGGACGGACAGACAAGAAGAGGGGGAGAGGAGTTATACATGTGGATCAACTGCAGGAAAAGATGGGGTGAGGGGAAGAGAGAAATAAAGATGATGGATAGGAGGGGAACAGCCTTTGCAACCCAGGAGGGAAACTGGATCATGAAGCACTGGTGGAAATTGAGAGGGACAGATACTGGCCCCGGAGAATGGGGTACAGGAGGAACGGAAGAGAAAAGGGAGGATCAAGGAGACAGACAAGATTTGCTTGGAATGAAGGGAGCATAGAGACAGGGACACAAAGGGGCAATTCTGGACAGAGAGGGGATATGGACACTCAGGGACAATGCTGCACATGGAGGGAGGGTAGGGACACAGGGGCAATGATTATAGGGGGAAAGGGAATGGATATACTGCCTTTCTGTGGTTTTTTCAACTAAATTAAAAACAGTTTACGTAGTACATACAGGTACTTATTTGTACCTGAAGCAATGGAGGGTTAAGTGACTTGCCCAGAGTCACAAAGAGTTGCAGTGGGAATTGAACCCAGTTCCCTCCGCTGCACTAACCGCTATGCTACTCCTCCAGGGACATGGAGAAAATGCAGGACAGTTCAAGGTAGGAACACAGAGGGTAGATGCTGCATATAGGGGAGAATAGGGACACTGAGAAAGTAGATGCTGAACATGAAGAAAGGGATAGGGACAGGGACACAGAGGGGAGATGCTAGACAACATGGATAAGGACAGCAGAGGAAAGATGGATGGTGGACATGGAGAGAGGAAATGTCAAAAGGACAGGAGACCCTGCAAAGACAGGAAAAAGACAGAGAAAAGCAGACAAAAGACACTGGGACCAAAGCAAATAGATAAATAAAATGCTCAGACAACAAAGAGAGAAAAAGTGTTATATTTTGAATTCAAGAGTACGAACTAGAACTCTTAATGGGCTAGCCGCGTAACCCTGTTAATCATAATAGGTTTTGTTAGTTCCATGATGTCACCACCCTAGGGGTATGGGGGGAATGTGGGGGTTAGCTACTTTAAGGGGAAGTAGATGTGGGGGGGGGGGGGCAGACGAATACTAGCAGCAGTGCATACATTGGCTATGATGATGATTCCTTTCTTATGAGTGTTTGAAATACAGACAGTGGTGTAGAGACTTGGAATGTTGTTTCTGTATATTTTTTGTATTACTCTTTACAGAAGTTTAATGGGGTAGGAGAGGGGAAGGGTATTAGGGTAGATAATGTTCCAGTATTGTAAAAATATTGAACATTTCAAGTGTGTTATAGTTGAACTCTAACCTTCTTTATATGCTCAATAAAAAAAACATTTCAGTCCTAATTGGAATATGTTAGCTTTTGGAAATTTGCATCTCTGATAATTTGCATTTAAGTTTCTCTTTCTCTGGTACTGCTGTATACAGAGTCTTACCTTGAGGTTTCCAGCTCATTTCCCCCCCCTTCATATCTCTATTACTGATCTGTGGTCCCTTGTTTCATATTTGTTGAGGGGTCTGCCTGTGTTTTGAATGTGTGACCAAGGTGTGGTATTCTGCTAGCATGTAGTTTGTCACTAGATAGTGTGTTGGTGTTGAACACCTGATGTAGTAGTTACAGTGCTGCCTTTTAATATATAAGGTTATTGCTTTTTGAGTCCTGTTGGCATTGTTTTAGTATAGTAAGGTTCTGAGCGTGTTTTTGTATAAGCTTGTGCAGTGGAGGGATTGTGTGTTGGCCTTACTAAGGTGGCATCAAAACTTTTAATATAATTTTAGTTTGTCATAACATCAGACAGGATCTGATGGTTGAGGGCAAGTGAGATGTGTAAGAGATAAGAGAAGCAGACTTTTTTTTTCAATCTGCTTTAATTGAATTGCTTAAGGGACTTATATACTTCTACTGAAGTTTGCACTGTCTAATTTTCTTGCCACTTTATTTTTTGGCATTTGATGCATATGTAATATCTAAATTTAATAAAAGGCATTGCAACTATTTTACTGACCCTCCTTTCTGCATGTTGTCAGACAATTATAGACTCAAGCCCTATCCAGGCCCTGCCCCATCCCAAACAGCTGTGCTTCAGCATGTGAGCTATCAGTGTATTCTATTCTGGATTTATTAATTGGCATATTTGGGAAATGTGCATCTCTGATATCTTGCATTTCAGTTTCTATTTCTATTGTATTGCTGTACATGCAGAGTCTGACTTCTTGAATTTTCCAGTTCTATTACTGATAGTAGTCCTTTGTTTCCTATTTGTTGAGGATCTGTTTGTGCTCTGCAGTGGCGTAGCAAGGAGGGCTGCCACCCGGGGCGGTTTGCCGTTGCCCCCCCCCCCGGGTGCAGCATGATGACACCCCCCCTCAGCGCATCAACACCCCCCCCCAACCCAGTGCCTACCCTCCTCAGCTCCCTCCAACCAGCTGAGCACCCTACCTTTAAAGAAATTTCGGAAGCCGTGGAGAGGCGAGGCGCAGCGCCTCGCGCCTGCAAGTAAAAGAAGCGAGGATCGTCATCAGGCCTTCCCTCACGCTGTCTGTACCGCCCTCCGCTGACGCAACTTCCTATTTCCTCTCTCTCCCTCCTTCTAACCAGTGTCTCTCTATCTCTCTACCCTTTTCTGTTCAGTGTCCCTTCTCTCCCCACATCCTTCCAGTCTCTCCCCTTTCTCTCTGCATCCTTTCATCCATCTCCCCTCTTTCTCTCCCCATCCTTCCATCCAGTGTCTCTCTCCCCACCCATCCGTTTTCCCTCTTTCTCTCCCACCCTTCCATCTGTTTTCCCTCTTTCTCTCCATCCTTCCATATGTTTTCCCTCTTTCTCTGCCATCCTTCCATCTGTTTTCCCTCTTTCTCTCCCAATCCTTCCATCTGTTTTCCCTCTCTGCCATCCTTCCATCTGTTTTCCCTCTTTCTCTCCCCATCCTTCCATCTGTTTTCCCTCTTTCTCTGCCATCCTTCCATCTGTTTTCCCTCTTTCTCTCCCCATCCTTCCATCTGTTTTCCCTCTTTCTTTCCCCATCCTTCCATCTGTTTTCCCTCTTTCTCTGCCATCCTTCCATCTGTTTTCCCTCTCCTGATTCAGGCCCGCCCGATTCAGGCCCTCCAGCGCCAGCCCCAGCTCCCATTGCCGGCCACTGCTGCTTTTCCTGTTGAGCAGCAGGGCCGGTGCTACAAAAAGAAGTGCTCAGCTGACTGAGCTGAGCGCTAGCGACAAAAAATGCCACCCAGGCCCACCCGTAGCTACTCCCCTGATTTGCATGCTTATTGATTATTGCATCTTGCAGCGGTCAGCAACTCTAAAACACTGCTTTCTGCATTGGCCCGGGGATAATTTCTGTGCTCAGGGGGAGAGTTCTATGAAATATGTCAGGAGCACAGGTCACAAATAACAGAGGAGTGGAAAAACCTGAGAGAGTTAAATTCACAGAAGGGTTTATTGGAGTTTTCCTGAGTAAAAAGGAGATATATTTACCCGGTGAAACTCTTTTATCTCAGGTAGAGGCATCAGGCGCCATATATATAAAGAACTGACAGAGCTGGCCCAGGGGGCTCCTGCCAGGTTGGACCCCGAACCCAGGGATGCTTCTGAGGGGTTTGACCTGGCAGGAGCCCCCTGGGCCAGGTTCAGTGTTCTTTCCTTTTTAGAGGGTGGCCATTCTAATATCTTCTGTACTGCTGGCAATTTTATAAAGCAGCAGTGAATTAAATTCATTAACAGTTAACACCTACATTGTAATTATTACTGGATTATTAATATTTTATTGGTTTGTAGTTTGATTTGGTTTATTGTCTGGATGTTGTAAGCTTTTGACTTGTTCATAGTTTTGACATGTTATCTTGGACAGAATAGGGCTGTTTTTATTACTTTGACAATACTGTAGCTACTATTGTGTTTCATTTAACTGTTATTTTGGCTATTTTTCTTTATTTGGTAAAGGATTAATATTTGAATTTATACTTTTAGAATAAATTATATAGAGGGGCATAATCAAATGGGGTGCCCAAATTTTCCTGAGGATGTCCTCACAGGACGTCCCCGTGAAGGGACGGGGAAACCCGTATTATTGAAACAAGATGGGCGTCCATCTTTCGTTTCGATAATACGGTCGGGGACACCCAAATCTCAACATTTAGGTCGACCTTAGAGATGGTTGTCCCCGGTTTTTGGCGATAATGGAAACCGAGGACGCCCATCTCAGAAACGACCAAATCCAAGCCCTATGGTCATGGGAGGAGCCAGCATTCATAGTGCACTGGTTCCCCTCACATTCCAGGACACCAACCGGGTACCCTAGGGGGCACTGCAGTGGACTTCAGAAATTGCTCCCAGGTGCATAGCTCCCTTACCTTGGGTGCTGAGCCCCCCAACCCCCCAAAATACCCACTCCCCACAACTGTACACCACTACCATAGCCCTAAGGGGTCAAGGGGGGGCACCTACATGTGGGTACAGTGGGTTTCTGGTGGGTTTTGAAGGGCTCACATTTACCACCACAAGTGTAACAGGTAGGGAGGGGGATGGGCCTGGGTCTGCCTGCCTGACGTGCACTGCACCCACTAAAACTGCTCCAGGGACCGGCATACTGCTGTCAGGGAGCTGGGTATGACATTTGAGGCTGGCAAAAAATATTTTCAAGGTTTTTTTAGGGTGGGAGGGGGTTAGTGACCACTGGGGGAGTAAGGGGAGGCCATCCTCGATTCCCTCCAGTGGTCATCTGGTCAGTTTGGGCACCTTTTTGAGGCTTGGTCACAAGAAAAAATGGACCAAGTAAAGTCGGCCAAGTGCTCGTCAGGGACGCCCTTCTTTTTTCCATTATCGGCTGAGGACGCCCACGTGTTAAGCACGCCCCCGTTCCGCCTTCGCTATGTTTCTGACACGCCCCCGGGAACTTTGGTCGTCCCCGAGACATAAAGCAGTTGAGGGTGCCCAAAATTGGTTTTCGATTTTGCCGATTTGGGCAATCCTGGGAGAAGGACGCCCATCTCCCGATTTGTGTTGAAAGATGGGCGCCCTTCTCTTTTGAAAATAAGCCTGCTAGTCTTGCAAACAGAAATACTAGATGTTTATTAATTTTTAAATAGTTGTGATGGGTGTTATTTTCAACATTTTCTGCAATCTGCCAAAAATCAGATTGTTTCTGGTCAAAGCAGAATTTAATTTAAATTAAATTAAAATGAAGTCAGAAAACTTAGCTTCCATTAATATTGTATAAGCTTTCATTCCCATTAGATCAAATACTGAACTTGACATCTGCACTATTATTTTAGTATAAGGAAGAGTTGTTATGAGACATACAACTACCTATGAACACATTAGACATACTATGCATATGTTACAATTTGTGTCACTTGAGGAAAATGGGAATCAGTAAAATTGGTGAGTTTGAAGGGAAAAGTGAAATCAAACCCTTTTATTAATGTTAAAACACAATACTTGCTTGGCATTGCCAAGTATGATGTACATATAATTATTACTCTCTTTTAGTTGGTACTTATATTCCTTACAGTTGAGAAGATTCATTCGTATACATTATCATTATCTATTCTAACATGTGCTTTAATCTCTATTTTATTTCCTGTAGCAGTAATAATGGGTGTTTAATCCATGGTGTTATTATGTTGTCATGTTTTTCCCAGAATGTTCTTACAGCACAAAAGACATTTTTTATGTTAGAATAAACTCCAAACGGGTTAACATCTAACTGCTATGAAACTGTATTTATTCTTTTTTGTTAAGTTGTGTTCTAGGAGGTATATAAGATATGCCATGCTGGGTCAAACCAAAGATTCATCAAACCCAGCATCCTGTCACTAAAAGTGGTCGTCTCTATAAAAAGTACCTGGCATATCCCAAAGAACAGATCAATTTCTTGCAGCTCCCTCTCTCTTTATAACTTTCCAAGGTCTATTTGGCTAATAAATAATTATGGACTTTTCCTCTAGGAATCTGTCCAAACCCCTATAAATCTAGTTATTACATAAGAATAGCCATATTGGGTGAGACCATTGGTCCATCTAACCCAGTATCCTGTTTCCAACAGTGGGCAATTCAGGTCAGAAGTACCTGGCAGAAACCCAAATAGTAGCAACATTCCATGCTACCAATTTTTGAATTTGGATGAAACTGTAAGATGTTGCACTCCACTCATTATTTTATATACATTTATCATATCTCCACTCAACCATCTTTATGTAATTGATATATAGAGCTATATAGTGCTCTGGGTTTAGTATAGCCTATTTTAGGGTTTCTTGTGTATTTGCTTTAGGCTAAATAAAGATAAGTCCATCTGTGTCATTAGTGTCATTATCCTTGCATCTCCTTCACTGTTCATGCTGCTATTGTAAATAAAGAAGTAATATATTTTTACAATACCCTTAGGTATGGAGTTAGTTCTGTTATTTTTTGGGCATTATGAATTTGGGTATATAGATAAAGAGAAAGCAATTACTTTCCAGACACTACACTGTCTAGTACCAAAACGTGTTTTCTTGAAATGTTTTTTTTTTGCAATGATATTTTTATTAAGTGAAAAAACACAAATAAAGTCAATTGCTGAATATAACAGAAATAATGCAATACAATACGTCTTGCTAAACACAAAACACTTCATACCATAACTCTTTGGCATGATGCATGAAAGCATGCCTATAGCAAGAAGGGCTCCACAAACTATATCATCTCAACTAACCCCTCGCCCTTTCCAACCCAATCCCTAGACCTAAGCCCCTTCAACTTCCCCCACCCCACCCCTCGAAAGTAGCATCCTGAGAGATTAAAGGTTGCTAAACCATAGGTTTTTATACAGACAATCCAGCTCGCCATTGTACAAAAGGATCCCAAGTATGCATGTAAGATATCATTTCGTTTCTCTGAAGTGCTGTCAGCTTATTCATAAGACAGACAAAGTCCACTTTAACTATTAAAGAGTCACGTGTAGGTATCCGGGATTGCTTCCACAAAGCTGCCAAAGCTAAGTGGGCTGCTGTCATAATATTAAAAGTCAGCTTGCAATACTTCCTCAGCAACTCCACGGGCTTAATATGTAGAAGTCCACAGCCCTTACTGGTTTGAATCGACATACCCAAAATATTGAAGGAGAGCAAAAACCATTGTCCAAAAGATGTGTCTACGAGCAGTCCCACCAAATATGTATAAAGGTTCCCTGCTGACCACAGTTACGCCAACTCTGATCAGAAGAGGAGGGAAAAATCTTATGTAGGTGTTCTGGGGTGAGATACCACATGTATAACATTTTATATCCATTTTCTATCATATTGCTTGCTATAGAAACCTTAAGCAACCTACTATATATTTGTTCTCAATCCTGTTGAGAACAAGCTCTGCCCCAGGGGCCCAGGCCCACCCAATTTCGGCCCAGGCCCGCCCACCCAAGCGCACGCAAGTGGCACACTGCAAACGGCACCCGCTCGCGCTGTGGCTCAGGACTCTCAGGTTCCTTGACTTCCTTCCAGCCCGATTTGGGCTCACAGGCCCACCCACCACGCCACCCAAGTAAGCGCACATACTCATTCAGTCTCAGAGTCTCTCAGACTGCAGCAGCGGAGCAGCCTAGCGTAAGCATACGTCGCAGGCACCCGCTCAGGGCAGGCTCAGCTGATCTCTCCAGGCGCATCCATCCTACGCGGACGTGCTCAGCCTCGCTCTCGCTGCGCTTGGCTCCGTCGTCGGCTCGCTTGGGATCTGAGGGCATATCTGCAAGTGCATGCATGCACGCACGGCACGCAGAGGGTTGACTATTAGTGCGAGCCTCAGCCTGGCCCTGGCCCTGCCCTGAAACGTGGGAATAATTTATTGAGAAAGAAACTAAGGTTCTCAAGTTGGAATTGAAATCGAGATCATCATCAACATCAGAAAGAATCCAGAATCGAATTCGAATCGAGTAACTTTACTGCCAAGCAGCAGCAGCTGCCAGCCCAGCAGCAGGTAATACAATTGTAAATGCTTTTTTTTTTACATCATATAATTTATTTTTAACATCATCTTGTAATTTTTTAAAATTAAGCTAGTTGGGGCCTGGGCACTATTAAAATTTATTGTTGTGGAATTTCTGGGTGGGGTAAGCACTTCATTGCCTAGGGCAAAAAATGTATATATTTAATGATTAAAATATACCTTTTTTTGCCCTGCAGTGAAGAGCCCACCCCCACCCAGAAGCCCACCACATGACCTGCCAGCATTTTGATTACTCGTTTGTTATCAAAATGACGGCTGTGGTCTGGTAGTGGCCTTCTGGATGGGGGAGGTAGACGTTTCACTGCCAGTGCCTAGGGCAATGAGGAGCCCATCCCCACCCAAAAATTCCCCAACAATAAATTTTAATAGTGCCAAGCTAGCTTAATTTTTAAAAAGTTGTCTTTCTCTCATTTTGGTGGGTTTTTGGGTGGGGATGGTCTCTGTAGTGCCTAGTTTAAATTTTTAAAAAAAAAAGTGTACGCACCGGCGGTTTTCTCTGGGTGGACCAGTGCGTGCAGAGGTGGGCATGAAAAAAAAGTCTTTTTTTATTTAATTCTATAGGGGGTGGGTAGGGAGTAGGACAGGGCTGATGCTAGGCTACAGGGAGGAGTGGGGTAGAAGGATAGAGCTGATGTTTAGCTATGGGATGGATGGTGGGGAAGGGAAGGATTGATACTGGGCTACAGGGATGGATGGTGGGGGGGGGGGGGGGGTAAGGTAGATGCTGAGCTACGGGGATTGATAGAGAGTATTGAAGGGAAAAGCTGATGCCAGGCTGCTGGGATGGATGAGATAGGGTAAGGAAGGTCTTTATGTTTTTGTAATATGTTTTAAAATTAATGTATGTTGAATTGTGATCTGTTTAGAATTGCAGATATAATGTGGCATAACAATTTAGAAAATAAATCAATAAATTTATAATTTTTGGTCCTTTATTCTGTAATTGATGAGGGTTGGTCTGTGGTCTGCATGTGACCACAAGCAGATGAGAGTTTCTGCTGGCAAGTGGTTTATATGGGATCTATGAATCTGACTTGTCTGGCTTTTCCAATGGGATGTGTATTGCTGTTGTGTATATTCACTGCTGCCTTTTTAAAGGTACCATTATTGGAACTGGTGTTATGGTTTGCAATATAGGCTCTAAGAAGCTTCTTTGCAGGATTTAGTGTTACTTCACAAAGTACCTGGCAGTGACAGGATTTTATTGCTATTATTGAGGTGCTACCAGAATTTGAATACATTGTTATATGTCATTGCTGTAATTATAATTTGGGATCCTGTTGTGTGTGTTGAGATGTTTGCCAATATAGTAGACTTATGTCTGGTCAAGTTTGATATGGCATAATGTAACTATATTTACAAATATCGGTTTATGTGGTTTCTATTGATGCAGGGCAGCTGTTGGGCAGCATTCTAAGGCATTATTTTGTAGTATCCCAAGAAAAAAGAAACACTACTTATACCTATATACATAGTGCCCACCCATGTTAGCTCTGGGCCCACCCAAAAAGTCAGGTCTGGCTACGCCACTGCTCTGCCCAAAACCCTGTCCCATCTGCCTGTATATTTATTCGAGGGAGCACCTTGTAGAAGCAAAGCTCAGTAAAACCGAGAGACACAGCCCCTACCACTTCCTCCCTGCATTGCACACTCAATAAGGGTGGTCTCTTGGTTAAGTTGTTTAAGTGCACAACTGTAGAGAAAGTGGGAGATTTGTCTATATTGATAAAAATCTTCCCTACCCAACCCAAATTCCTCCACTAGGTCAGAAAAAGGGACCACTCGCCCATCCTCTACCAACTGACCCAGTTGAGACAAACCCAAACCTTCCCATCGAGCACATTGAGTGTCCGATCTACCAGGCTCAAATCCCTCTGCCACCCATATAGGCGTATTCTGAAAATAGGATCGCCCAGGGAAGAACCGCTGTCGAAAGCGTCTCCAAATTTGTATAGGCAAAGCAATTATTGGGCTAACCCACTTGGTTAACATCCAAAGCTCATCCCGAGATAGCCACAGTATCCAGGCCAAAGGCTGCCCCCCTGCCATATATTGCTCCATCTGCACCCAGCTTTTATGAGTTTCTCTTTACTTCAGTTGGGCTGCTAGATAATAATTTTTAAGGTTAGGCACTGCCATTCCCCCATTAGCTTTACACCTAAACATCATAGACCTTGGGACTCGAGGTGGTTTATGTCTCCAGATATATTGAAAAATCTTTCTATGTATTCTTCTAAAAAATTCATCTGGGAGAGAAATGGGAAGTGCTGCAAATAAATAGAGAAGCTTGGGGAGCACCACCATCTTAGTTACTTGAACCCTCCCCAGCTAGGAAACATGAAGAGGTTCCCATCTCTCCCAATCCGCCCACAGCAATCGCAGCAAGGGAGGATAATTAGCTGCATAAAGATCCCCCCCATTGACTGTAAGCTGAATCTCTAAATATTTCAAATATTTTTCTGCCCAACCAAATGGATAATAGGTGCTTATCCACTCCACCGACTCCTGCCGTAACGAAACATTTAAGATTTCTGATTTTGCAAAATTAATTTTAGATACTTTACCATAAGCATCAAGAACCTGCATCACTGCGGTAGTGACTGTTGGTGATCTAAGAGGGTTAGAAGGATATCATCAGCAAATAGTAGAATTTTTGTGGTACCCCCCCGGACACCCTTTATATCTACTCGGCATCTTATGATCTCAGCCAAGGGTTCCATTGCCAGTGCAAACAATAAAGGCAACAAGGCACAGCCCTGGCGAGTGCCCCTGAAAAGCTCAAAGCTATCCCCATATGCTCCATTAATGTGCAAGGTGGGTAAAGGTTTAACATATAGTAACGTAATCCAAACAAAAAATTGACCCGAGAACCCCATGTGTTGAAGCGTTCGAAAGAGAAAGTCCCAAGACACCCTATCAAATGCTTTCTCTGCATCAATTCCCAATATCAGGGCAGGCTCTTGTTGCTCATGGGCTAAAGAAAGCACATGGAGTACCCGCCTAATATTATCAAAGGTTTGTCGACCCATTATAAAACCCATTTGATCATCTTGTATCAGACTGGCATATAGTTCTGGAGGCAGATAGCCAATATTTTTGTAAAATTCTTATAGTCCGTGCCTAACAATGCTATAGGGCAATAGGATCCACAGCTAGTGGGGTTCTTACCAGGCTTCAATATTAGGGAGACCCCAGCTAACCACCACGAATGGGGAAGTATCCCTTTTTGATGAAAATTATTAAAAAGCTGTGTCAGTGGACGCACCAACAGACCCCGGTAACACTTGTAGAACCCATTGGTGAAACCATTCAAACCAGGGGCTGTACCTACTATAAAGTTGATAGCAGTCAGGGTTTCTTCCTCTGTGATTGGCCTAGAGATGTAGGAGGCTTCCCTTTTTGTTTGGGGAGATTTATTTGGGCCAAATAATCATCTAATTCCTGGGGCACTAGGCTGGAGTCTGGAGTATAGAGCTCTCTATAAAATTCAGTAAAAACAGAACTAATCCTTGTAGAGTCCCTATATTCGGGGCCCATCGAGTCTTGGATAACAGACATATGGTTTCTTATCTGCCTTTGCTTTAATTTATACGCTAATAGCCTGCCTGCCTTATTACCTGTCTCAAAATACTCTTGCTGTACCATATTTAAGCGTTCCGCTGGATCCTCAAGATCTAACTCCTGAATTGAATTACGTACAGATTCTAGCTGGGTTAAGATAGTCTTATTTCTGCACATCTTTTTATATTGTTGATCAAGAGTTTCCAGACGCTTCGTTAGCTCAGCTCACTTTTGCAATCTAAGCTTTCGTCTATGAGCCCCCAAAGAAATCACCTGCCCTCTAATAACTAAGCCCTCCCAGAAAACCTCGGGGGAGATCTCAGGCAGGGCATTGAAGGATATATAGTCCTTCATAGCTGTTTCTATTCGAGTTACTGATGGAGGGTCTTGAAGGAGTCCGTCATCAAACCTCCAGTAGCACTGCCCAAAACCACCGGAGACTTCCAATAATGAGAGCCAAATTGGCACATGATCAGACCACATATGAGGTTCAATGACTGACTCCTGAAGTCTAGGAATGAGCGAGGCATCGCTCCCCCCAAAATTAATACGGGAGTGAGAATCATGTACTCCTGAGTAACAGGTATAATCATGTTTCGTAGGGTAAAGATGCCTCCAGGGATCTTTAAGGTTAAAAGCAGCAAACAGCCTTTGCAGCTGCCCTCGATCAGTGCTACCATATTGGATCCCCTTAGTCAAGTTATCCAGGAACAGGTCAGGAGTCATATTAAGATCACCTCCTATCAACACCTGTCCTTCCAAGAGGGAGCCCAGTTTTTCCTCTATCTCCAAGTAAAAACCCTTTTGATGAGAATTTGGAGCATAGATATTAACCAAGGTGTAAAGAGAGCCCCCCAGGCGTACCTTAAGAAAAATATACCTCCCAGCCTTATCCTGCACCACCTCCTGCACCTCAGGATTAAGCGAACATGGAATAGTGATTCCCGCCCCATTTGTTCTAGAGTTGGATCTATTAGAGCCCCAAAAAATATATTTTTAATGACACATTAGGTACTCATGTTTCAAACGTAGATGCGTTTCCTGAATAAACCTCACTCCAGCCTCTTCAAAGAGCAGCTGGTGTTTGCGGGGCATATTAAGACCATGCACATTTAAAGTGAAAAATACCAACTGAGAAATCATAGATATCAAATTTACCTGCTGGAAAAAATACATTCATCAACAAGTTAGCTTGTCCATAATTCCCCACAATGACTCTAATCTGGCATTTAAACCAGTGCACCCCTCTCTCATCCAGCATACTCTCAACAAAACCCCACCCATTTACTCCCTCCAACCATCTCCCTAACCCCTATCCCACAATCGGACCCAGCAAATTTGGGTCTTACCAGAAGTAACAATTTCCTCCAACTCTTCCCCACCCCTGCCCACCATATATATTGAATACAATCTCTGCATTCAGAGAAAAATCACAGATACATTCTTATCATTTAACTTTGCCTTCAAACATGGAGAGAAAAAGCCCCCAAAACCTGAAATTGACAGAGGTAAAGTCCACTCAGGTAGGAGTAGTAGCTGAGGCCGCAGGATCTCACTGTAGTTAGCCTCATTTAGATTGTCTCCTATGCCACCTTTGCCCCGAAGGCCCACGGGTATCTGAACCTATACCCATGCTCACTTCTTCTTCCCTCCAGAGTGATGCATCTTTCAACAAGGACTGAGCTTCTTGTAGAGTAGCGATTTTATGAAGTTGATTTCACAATGTAAAAGATAATCCAAAGGGATAGAGCCAACGGTACCGTATGTTGTGGGAAACCAGACATCTTGTCACTTCACAAAATGCTCTTCCGCCTGCACAGTGTGATAGTTGAGATGTCTGCGAAGATTTCCACTTTTGCATTGTACCATAATATATGGCCCACTTGCCTCGCAGCTCTTAGTATACGTTCCTTCACTGGGTGTCTTAAGAAGCAAGCCACTATATCTCGAGGGCGATCCACTGGCACCATGCCCAGGGCTCTATGCACACGCTCATAGTCAATTGCCGGTAATTCAGCCCCAGGTTCAGCGGCTTGAATAAACTGATGACATATTTTTTTCATTAAGGCTCCAACTTCCTGGGTACCTTGGGCCTCTGGAACACCCCGGGCTCTCAAATTATTTATTTATTTTTGTTACATTTGTACCCTGCGCTTTCCCACTCATGGCAGGCTCAATGCGGCGGGCAATGGAGGGTTAAGTGACTTGCCCAGAGTCACAAGGAGCTGCCTGTGCTGGGAAACGAACTCAGTTCTTCAGTTCCCCAGGACCAAAGTCCACCACCTTAACACTAGGCCACTCCTCCATTATTGCGCCTGGCTCTATTCTCACCATCCTCCAATTTAGCCAAAAAGTCCTCCTGTTTCGCTTCCATATCTGTACATCTCTTCTGCAGGGATACAGTGTCACCATCATGATCTATAACATGCTCTTCAAATTCGTCAAGGCGTTGCCCCATATTTTCAATAGACTTGCGTATGTTTTCGACATCGTTATGCAGCTTCTGCTGTAAGGAGACCATGGTGGAATTTAAGTCCACCAGCCAGTTGCACAATTCTGCCCTACTAGCGGGCTGCGAATCTCCAGGTTCCATACTCTCCGTTGTGCTGGGGCGCTTCACGCGCTTATTCATTGTATGGCACGCCACCATCTTGGGAGCTGCTCTCACTGCAGACGCCGAATGCTGATAAGCATAAGTCTGCAAATTCACTTTAGATTTCCGCCCCGTCATCTCCAGAACGCTCATATACGGTAAGAAAATGTGTCCGCTGCTATTTACCGTTCATCCGCCATGCTTATGATAGCAAATTTCTGCAGGATTAGGAGGAGCTCTACTATTAAGCCGCCATCGCTTCGCTGACATCACTTCCTCCCCCTTTTTGAAATGTTTCAACTAAGCTGCAAACCCTGGAAACGAATCTGTCTCAACATGACACTAACCCCTCTGTTTACAAAGCTGTGCAGCAATGCCGGATTAGCACATTGGCAGCTAGTGCGACTTTTTTGTAAACAGAAGGGTAAATTTAGGACTATGGAAACTTCTATGGAGGCATTAAAATCTGTTACTTCTCAGCATACTCAAGATAAGATTATGCTGATAAGGAAAATTGAAAATGTAGAAAATAGTAATAGAAGTTTGAATCTGAGGTTGATAAATTTTCCAATCTCTAGCTTACCTTTTACTAAAGATTTGTTCCAGTTTTTTTTGACATTGATCCTTAAATTGCCAGAGATTAATTAAGTATTCCTTTAGGCTCTTGTTTGAATTCTTGTTTACCATTTTGAAAATAAAATTCTGTAATTTATGGATAAGGATTTTTATCAATGGTGTTATTAGACCATTTTAAAGTTTGCATGCATACATACAGGTATGTGTCATAAATTTAATGCTTGTTTTAATATTCTATATTTGTTGCAACAGAAGCAACTTTTCTATCTATTCTAAAAGAAATACATGTAAATATTTAAGACACTATCCAGCTTATTTTTGAAAGAGAAAGACGCCCATATTTCGACCCAAATCGGGAGATGGGCGTCTTTCTCCCGTGGGCGTCCAAATCAGTATAATCGAAAGCCAATTTTGGGCATCTTCAACTGCAATCTGTTGCGGAAACGGCCAAAGTTGATGGGGGCGTGTCGGAGGCGTGGTGAAGGCGAGACTGAAGCGTGTTTATCGGCCGAGGAGAGATGGGCGTCCTCGGCCGATAATCGAAAAAAGAAAGGCGTTTTTAGCGCGAATTTGGGTCACTTTTGTTTTCACGAACAAGTCCCAAAAAAGTGCCCTAAATGACCAGATGACCACCGGAGGGAATCGGGGATGACCACCCCTGACTCCCCCAGTGGTCTCTAACCCCCTCCCACCCAAAAAAACAACTTGAAAAACTTTTTTTTTCCAGCCTGTATGCCAGCCTCAAATGTCATACCCAGCTCCATCACAGCAGTATGCAGGTCCCTGGAGCAGTTGTTAGTGGGTGCAGTGGACGTCAGGCAGGTGGACCCAGGCTCATCCCCTGCTACCTGTTACACTTGTGGTGGTAAATGGGAGCCCTCCAAACTGCCCCCAAAACCCACTGTACCCACATCTAGGTGCCCCCTTCAGCCATAAGTGCTATGGTAATGGTGTAGAGTTGTGGGAAGTGGGTTTTGGGGGGGATTTGGATGGCTCAGCACCCAAGGGAAGGGAGCTATGGACTTCAGAGATAGTTTGCTTTGTTTTTTTAATTGTTACAAGTGCCCCCTAGGGTGCCCAGTTGGTGTCCTGGCATGTCAGGGGGGACCAGTGCACTACGAATCCTGGCCCCTCCCACAACCCAATGTCTTGGATTTGGTCGTTTTTGAGCTGGGCGCCTTTGGTTTCCATTATCGCTGAAAAACGATACCACCCAGCTCAAATCCGCACAAATCCGATGCATTTGGCTGGCACAAACCGTATTATCAGAAAAAAGATGGACGCCCATTTTTTTCAAAAATATGGTTTGTCCTGCCCCTTCATGTACCCGTTCTCTGAGATAGACGCCCATGGAGATGGGCGTTTGTGTTCGATTATGCCCCTCCACGGGCCCCCTTTACTAAGCCACACTGTTGGCATGAAAACGTTTTAGAACGTGCTAAAACTTAGCGTGCACTAATGCTAGAGACACCCATAGAAATATAATGAGTGTCTCTATCATTAGCGTGCGCTAATTTTTAGCACATGCTAAAAAATTAGTGTGCCTACAGCGCACCTTAGTAAACAGGGTCCTATATATAGATTAACACGTGTATACACACACACACATTACAGGTCACATAAAGGGGTCAAGGATTTTATATACCACCTTTACTACTACTACTACTACTACTAATCATTTCTATGGAGCTACTAGACATACGCAACGCTGTATACATTATATGCTCATACTTTCTCTGTCCATAGAGGGTTCACAATCTAGGGGCCCTGTTAACTAAGCAGCGTTGTAGGCGCATTAATGTTAATGCGCATTAACCATGTAT
Organism: Microcaecilia unicolor; assembly: GCF_901765095.1. NCBI lineage: Eukaryota > Metazoa > Chordata > Amphibia > Gymnophiona > Siphonopidae > Microcaecilia > Microcaecilia unicolor. Next base: position 27,157 of record NW_021963060.1, on the reverse strand, counting down.
GTGCGTTAAACATGTACATGCCTACAATATCCCTATAGGCGCCTACATGGTTAGCACACGCGCTAAGTGTAGGTGCGCTAAAAACCCTAACACACCTTAGTAAACAGGACCCTTAGTTTTTGTACCTGGGGCTATGGAAGGTTAAGTGACTTGCCCAAGGTCACAAGGAGCTGCAGTGGGAATCAAACCCAGGTCACCAGGATCAAAAGCCCGCTAAACTAACCAAAGTACTTTATATATATTACATGCAGGTACTTTGTGCCTACTGGGCTCACAATTTAAGTTTTGTACCTGGTGCAATGGAGGGTTAAGTTTATTTATTTGTTTATTTATTGGGATTTATTAACTGCTTTCATAAGGAGCTGCAGTGCGAATCAAACTCAGTTCTCCATTTTCATGAATGTGTATTTCTTTTGAAAAATTATAATATTTATTTATTTATTCATTTTTCTTCTTATTTATTGCATCTGATATACCGTCCTTCTGGTATAGACCAACCAAAGCAGTTAATAATAAAATGGTTCAGATAATAATCCTAAGTAACTAATAGACAATTTTAACACAAGGACTCAGTCATCAAACACATTCCAAAATATAATAAATATAATTAAAACATATACAACTAATAGATCAAATAGAGAAGAAACATGCTAAGTTACCTACCCCAGTAACTTGAAAGTATCAGTCCCAGAAAATGCTAATATAAAGAAAAAAAAACTAGCTGACAACTTTTATATTGATTGTGAGATTTATTGAAAGGCTCATGCCTGTATCTTCTGTTATGTCTACATGTTGCACACTTTTACAATCCTATATAATAAAACTCACCCTCAACGTTCTGAAGACACTGACGTCAGTGAAGCCAAGCGACTGACGTCACTTCCTTCAACAGAGGTTCGAAGGGTTCGTGGTGGTGAAGCCACCGAAATTGCCAAGTCGCCGGGCCCCGCCCTCGCGTCAAATGTGATGACGTCAAGGGCGGAGCAATGGCGTCACACACCGAGGGCGGAGCAATGGCATACGGTGCGTGGAGCAATGGCGTCTGAATGACCAAGGGGTCGGTAGGTACGTAGGGAGGGAGGGAGGGAGAAGGGGGGGTGTTGGGGAGGAAAACCTTGCTAGCGCCCGTTTCATTTGGTCCAGAAACGGGCCTCTTTTAGTAGTATATACATATGTGCTCTGTATCCCAGAAACAGTGAATCTAGATGAATGTTTAACTTCAAAGTTAAGATTTTTTTTCTGTACCTTGCATGAATATGTTTTGTGCTGCTCAAGAAAAAGGACAGTGCGTTTCTAGGCAACTGCCTAGTTTGCCCTAATTTGTTTACATTGTTTTCCTTTTCACCATATATGAGATAGGTCATTAAATTTCCTATCTGGGACCATTATCTGTATGACCTCCCTTTTTCAATTTATTATTTTAGGTTAATTGAAATGAATTTTCCTCTAACTTAGGAAGAGTTCCTTGTGTCCTTTATTATTTTAGCAACAAGATTGATGTTTCTACCTAGCATATTTACAGTTTAGATGTTAATTGTGAACAGCTGTAATATTAAACTTTTATCCCACTCTGTGTCCTTTCCGAGCCTTGTTTTGTATCAATGGAGAAACAGTGCGCCTTCCTTGATTACATAGTGCCCTAATCTTATTTGTTATGCAAGCTATTAATTAGTTTTCTTAGTAACTTTATTTTCACTAAATTGCACTGTTCAAAATTAATTCTATTCTGTATTAAATATAACTAGAACTGTGTAAAGCATATGGCCCTACTCTGTTTAATTGCTGTATTGTTTTGAATCATACTTTTATTTACTATTAGTTGAAGTTTTTCTGAAGCAGCATGATACATCCCGTGTGAACTGTGTACACCATGCTGGTGCAGATCTTCCTTGCAACTGTGTACAGCCTGCTGATCTGCAATACCAGAACCAGCGCTGATCCCTGATGATGCATGTCTCCTGAATTGTCAGCCCATCAGAAGCAAAGTTTTTAAAAGGACACTGACTTGCCAGCTTTCTTGCTGTCTATATTTACAAAACCTTATGGACTTTTTCATAGTTTTCTATTTTTTTGTATTATCTTTCTCCTAGTCACTTTTTCTGTTATTTCCCATAAGATTCCATGATACTATTTGTATCCTGTGATCAGATTTGTTAATATGTTAATTACCTCCTATAATTATATGGCACTTGATTATCTTCTTGCATCCCAATGTGGACTTTGTAATGTTTTAAATAGGCCTAACTGTTGCACTCTTATTGTTATTTGTGCACATAGAGGGGCATAATCGAACGGTGCCGGCCATCTAGATGGCCGGCGCCGCAAAATGCGGACCCGAACCGTATTATCAAAAAAGATGGCCGGCCATCTTTTGTTTCGATAATATGGTTGGGGCTGGCCAAATCTCAGAGATGGCCGGGTTTGAGATAGCCGGCATCAGTTTTCGCCGATAATGGGAAACCAAGGCCTCCGGCCAAATCCAAGGCATTTCAAATCCAAGACATTTGGTCGTGGGAGGAGCCAGATTTGTAGTGCACTGGTCCCCCTGACATGCCAGGACACCAACCGGGCACCCTAGGGGGCACTTCTAAAAATTAAAAAAAAAAAAGCTCCCAGGTGCATAGCTCCCTTACCTTGGGTGCTGAGCCCCCCAAATCTCCTCCAAAACCCACTCCCCACAACTCTACACAATTACCATAGCCCTTATGGGTGAAGGGGGGTAACTACATGTGGTTACAGTGGGTTTTGGGGGGGTTTGGAGGGCTCCCATTTACCATCACAAGTGTAACAGGTGGGGGGGGGGGGGGCCTGGGTCCACCTGCCTGAAGTGCACTGCACCTACTAAAAACTGCTCCAGGGACCTGCATACTGCTGTCAGGGAGCTGGGTATGACATTTGAGGCTGGCAAAAAATGTTTTTAAATTTTTTTTGGGTGGGGGGAAGGGTTGGTGACCACTGGGGGAGTAAGGGGAGGCCATCCCCGATTCCCTTCGGTGGTCATCTAGTCAGTTGGGGCACCTTTTTGAGGCTTGGTCGTGAAAAAAAATGGACCAAGTAAAGTTGGCCAAATGCTTGTCAGGGCTGGCTTTCTTTTTTCCATTATCGGGCAAAGCCGGCCATCTCTTAAGCATGCCCTCGTACCGCCTTCTGTACCCTGCCAACACACCCCCTTCAAGTTTGGCCGGCTACGCGATGGATTGCAGTTGAGGCCGGCCAAAATCGGCTTTCGATTATGCCGATTTCGCCGGCCTTGAGAGATGGCCGGCCATCTCCCGATTTGTGTTGGAAGATGGCTGGCCTTCTCTTTCGAAAATAAGCTGGATATTTTAATGGACAACATTCATAATCTTGCCAAATTGCATATTTATTCTTAGCTGAGGTTCTCATTCTTAGCCAACACTGTCACTTTCTCCCACACTTTCTTGCTAAAGAACATACCATTGATTAACCTGGTTACACCCCTTGTTTATTTTCTTGTGTAATATTGATTATAGTAGGTCTTATGTACTGTATTCTATTTCCTGTGTCATGATTACATGCTGCCAAATTATGGCTACTGCAGCTACAAAGATAATGGTAGTCCATGCTCCAGCCCAGCTTCCCTCTTCTCATGTTCCTTTCAGGGGTAAATATCCTATATAATAATTCTCACCTCCAACATTCTATGCGTCTGCCTGCCTGTGTCCGTAACTTCTTCACAAATGGGCTCCAAAGCCCTAGCTGATGTCACTAGACCCATTATGACGCGTCCTATATAATTGTCACCCCCAGCGTTCTATGCGTCTGCCTGCCTGTGTCCGTAACTTTCTTCATAGATGGGCTCTGAAGCCCTGAGGGTTGGCGGCGGGAAGGGGTGCTCTAGAGGGTCGTGGCATGGGGGTCCAGGGGTCAGGAACTCCAAGGGGGGTCAGGAACTCCGAGGGGGGTCAGGAACTCCAAGAGGGGGTCGGGAAATTGGAGGAAGGGGGGGTCTGCAAATCGGAGGGAGGTAGGCAGGGAGGTGGGAACTCGGAGAGTGGGAGGGGTCTGGAACTCAGAGGGGGGTCTGGAATTCGGAGGGGAGGGGGGGGAGGGAGGGGGGTCTGGAACTGGGGGGGAGGGAGGGAGGGAAGGGGGTCTGGAACTTGGAGGAGGGGACGAGAGGGGAGGAGGGGGGAATGCACCACCTGTACAAAAACAAAAAAAAAAACTAAAACGGGGGGACGACCCTGGAACTCGGAGGGAGGGAGGGGGAACGACAACCCTGGAACACGGAGGAAGGGGGAACACTGGAACTGGGTGGGAGGGAGGGGCCCCAGGTACACACACTCTCTCTCTGTCATGCACACACACTCGCAGATTCACTCTCTCTCTCTCTCACACACAGTCACTCACACACACTCTCTCAAACATACACACTCCGAGGAAAACCTTGCTAGCGCCTGTTTCAATTGTGTCAGAAACGGGCCTTTTTTACTAGTAGACTATAATTTGTTTTGGGTCCATCACTTACTTCTCGAGGCCTCTAAAGCCTGAAGAACCTAGTCATAGTGTGGGCCCTCTGCTTAGTTTGAGGCCCCACAGGAGAGGAATGTCTATCATAAAGGCCATGAAAAGGTGCAAACCATACGTATTTCTAGTTTTTATTATAAGGTGTTTTGCTGTCCTTGAGCTGAAAGCAGACTTAAGAGTTGCAAGAGAATTATAAATATGCTTTTTCTGAAAAATACCTTTCTAAGGTTGTAGAAATTTGTGGTTTGACATTTTGGCCTGTGCTAACTTGTGTTAAGTTGCTGGTCAGAAGCTAAGAGCCAGAGGCCCAGATGCATCAACCAAACGTTAAAAAATCAAAATCGTAAAAGTCCTTACCGAATTTTAAAAAACGAAGAATGCACTTAAAAAACAGCTCAGAAATGTTCGGTGCGGTATTGAAAAGTACAATGTATCATACGTTCGTAATCCCCGTCGGTAATCGGCCCCTAGAGCATGCGCAGAGCAGCCAAGCGTCATGGTGGCTGCTCTGTGCATGCCACAAACAGTCAAAACAAAAAACCCACAAACACGTGGCTCCCAAAATCAAAACAAAAATCAAAAAAGGATCGGGAGGGGGCAAAGGCGCTTGTCAGGGCCGTCCTGAATGACAAGTGAGGTGATCAAATTTCAGATGATACAAAACTATTCAAGGTTGTTAAAACACGTGCGGACTGTGAAATATTGCAGTAAGACCTTAGTAAATTGGAAGACTGGGCATCTAAATGAAATTTAATGTGGACAAATGCAAGATGATGCACATTGGAAAGAATAATCCAAATCATAGTTACCTGATGCTAGGATCCACCTTGGGGGTCAGTGCTCAAGAAAAAGATCTGGGTGTCATTGTAGATAATACGCTGAAATCTTCTGCTCAGTGTGTGGCAGCGACCAAAAAAGCAAATAGGATGCTTGGAATTATTAGAAAAGAGATGGTGAATAAGACCGAAAACACTATAATGCCTTTGTATTGCCCCATGGTGCATCCGTACCTTGAGTATTGAGTTCAGTTCTGGTCGCCGTATCTCAAAAAAGATATAGCAGAATTAGAAGAGGTTCAAAGAAGAGCAACCAAAATGATAAAGGGGATGGAACTCCTCTCATATGAGGAAAGGCTGAAGAGGTTAGGGCTCTTCATCTTGGAAAAGAGACGGATTAGGGGAGATATGATTGAGGTCTACAAAATCCTGAGTGGTGTGGAACGAGTAGAAGTAAATCAATTTGTTATTCGTTTCAAAAGTTCAAAGACTAGGTGACACTCGAGGAAGTTACATAGAAATACTTTAAAAACAAATAGGAGGAAATATTTTTTTACTCAATGAATAGTTAAGCTCTGGAACTCTTTGCCAGAGGATTTGGTTAGCGTATCTAGGTTTAAAAACGGTTTGGACAAATTCCTAGAGGAAAAGTCCATAGTCTGCTATTGAGGCAGACATGGGAAGCAACTGCTTGCCCTGGGATTTAAAGTATGGAGTTTTACCTTGATTTGGGGTTTCTGCCAGGTACTTGTAACCTGGCTTGGCCAATGTTTGGAAAACAGGATACCATTGGTCTGGCCCAATATGGCTACTCTTATGTTCTTACATAAAGGAACTTTGCACCTTTAAACTGTTATGGAAATGGTGCTAAGCATTCTCTTTTATGATATCTAACATAAGGTGTCAATTTATAGACCTTATGTCATAAGTACCTGGCAGAAACCCAAATAGTAGCAACATTCCATGCTACCAGTCCCAGGGTAAGCAGTGGCTTCCCCATGTCTATCTCAATTGCAGACAATGGACTTTCCTCTAGGAACTTGTCCAAATTTTTTTTAAAACCCAGGTACACTAACTGGTTTTACCACATCCTACGACAATGAGTTCCAGAGCTTAACTATTTGTTCAGTGAAAAAAACTTTTTCCTATTTGTTTTAAAAGTACATCCATGTAACTTCATTGAGTGTCCCCTAGTCTTTGTACTTTTTGTCTGAATAGTCTGTTCCATATATAATAAATTACAGGGACAAATGATTCCATACATTACAAAATTTCCACTACATTACAAAATTTCCACTACATATGATTGATGAATGCAGTCTGTATGTCATATGTGTGACTGGATGAATTGGATTTGCTAATGTAGATGAACCTATAAGGCAGGATTGGCACCTGCAGATACATCTGTGAAATCCAAATCAGTAAGGAGCTTCATACACTGCTTTTGGTACTGCAGTGTAGTAAGAGACTTGTGCAGGTCTTAGGGGTCTTAATGGAACGTTGAGGTTATCTTGAAGCTTTTGTTGGTTAACTCAGTACATAGTACAACAAACAAATGAACAAAATCCCTGTTAACATGTTGGCAAACTGATTTAGGGCTCACTTTTATGCAAAGGAGGAATATAGTCCACAGACTATTGGAGAAGGAATTAAGGTTAGTGAAAATCATTGGTCAAGCTCACTTTGACAAATTCTTGGGGGTGTGGGATCCACCATATAAAGATTGCCAATGACAGCAAGTATAATTTTTAATGTTTGATAGACATGTGAAGGGTATCTTCACTGTTCTGGGCTCAGATTTCAAAGATTTTTGTCTAAGTATGGAGGATATGAGTAAGCACTGTAGATGGTTTCCAGCTGTTGTTATTTTCATAGGCTGATGCTGGTGCAGATTGATTGGGGGGCGGGGGGAATGGAGAAAAGTAAAACTAGTTTGGGAATTATAATATCTAGAGGTTTGTAGCAATTCATCTGTTTCTGTATATCTTAGGTTACAGAAAGGCAGATAAAGACCATCCTGCTTATTTTCGAAAGGAGAAAAATGCCCACGTTCGGGAGATGGGCGTCCGTTTCCCGTGGGTGGCCAAATCGGTATAATCGAAAGCCGATTTTGGTCGTCTTCAACAGCACTCCGTCGCAGGAACGAATAAAGTTGATGGGGCGTGTCAGAGGCGTGGTGAAGGCGGGACTGGGGCGTGGTTATCAGCCGAGCAGAGATGGGCGCGCTCGGCTGATAATGGAAAAAAGAAAGGCGTTTTTAGCGAGAATTTAGTACACTTTTTTTGGACCCTTTCTTCTCACGAACAGGTCCCAAAAAAGTGCCCTAAATGGCCAGACGACCACCGGAGGGAATCGGGAATCACCTCCCCTGACTCCCCCAGTGGTCACTAACCTCCTCCCACCAAAAAAAACCCACTTGCAAAAACCTTATTTCCCAGCCTCTATGCCACCCTCAAATTCCGTACCCACCTCCATGACAGCAGAATGTGTTCTATCCTCTGACAGCCTTTCCCTGGTTCTGATGTGGGTCTCGGGTGCACTGCAGGGTCACATCAGCATTGCATTGTGGTGGGTGTAGGGTACTGGGCTCCGTGATTTCACTAGCTTGTGTTACAGTCTCACGATGTTGGTAGTTGGTAGGCTCTTCTCCCATGGTGCTTTTCCCTCTGCTTACTGGGTCAGAGTGTGCCCTGTTTTGTTTCCGGTAGTCCACGAGGTAGTGGCCATTTTTGTAAGTCCGTTTTAGATCCCTTTCATGTGTTAGCCAGGTTACAGCACTTAGTTCTTACCTTGATTGTTGCTGAAAGAGAGCATTGTACACCATTCTGCCAGCTCTGAGCTACTGCTAATCTTAGTACCAGGGAGACTCGTTGCTAGTGGGGCACAACCTCTGATCTGCAGTTAACTGTGAGTAAATGTGGTTATTGAAATAAAGGACGTTTTCAGCGAGATTAGTCTTATGGTGTGAACTGCTGTGCCAAGGTTATACAGCAGCAACAAGTCCTGTCCCTGGAGCAGTTTTAGTGGGTAATGCAGTGCACTTCAGGCAGGCGGACCCAGGCCCATCCCCCCTACCTGGACCACTTGTGGTGGTAAATGGGAGCCCTCTAACCCCCCCACAAAACCTACTGTACCCACATGTAGGTGCCCCCTTTACCATTAAGTGCTATGGTAATGGTGTTGAGTTGTGGGGAGTGGGTTTTGGGGGGGATTTGGGGGTCTCAGCATCCAAGGTAAAGGAGCTATGCACCTGGGAGGTAATTTAATGTTTTTTTCCTATTTTTTAAAAGTGCCCCCTAGGGTGCCCTGGCATGTGAGGGGGACCAGTGCACTATGAATCCTGGCCCCTCCCACAACCCAAAGCCTTGGATTTGGTCGTTTTTGAGCTGGGACGCTTCGGTTTCGATTATCGCTGAAAAACGAAAACGCCCAGCTCAAACAAACGCCCACATCTCAAAAACGCCCACATCCAATGCATTTGCCTGGCACAAGCCGTATTTTCGAGACTAAAGATAAACGTCCATCTTTTTCGAAAATATGATTTGGCCCACCCCTTCACGACCCGTTCTCGGAGATGGACGTTCTTACACATGGGCGTTTGCGTTCGATTATGCCCCTCCATATGGCCTATCCAGTCTGCTCATCCATGCCATCTACTCCCCTATCACTCCCTTACAGATCCTATGAATAATATTGTGAATACATCACTGTATTTTAGCATACTCTGTTAAGAATAAAAAAAGATTTAAATTACAAATATGCTCCAATTTTTTTTTTAATTGCTGTATATATATGAACCCTCCTCCCTAAATACTAATTTTTTCTAAAATGAGCCAGTTGGCGTGGAGTGGAGGAGTGGCCTAGTGGTTAGGGTGGTGCACTTTGGTCCTGGGGAACTGAGGAACTGAATTCAATTCCCAGCACAGGCAGCTCCTTGTGACTCTGGGCAAGTCACTTAACCCTCCATTGCTCCATGTAAGCCACATTGAGCCTGCCATGAGTGGGAAAGTGTGGGGTACAAATGTAACAAAAAATATATATATATATTACATTACTTTACATTTCTAACTTATATTCCACTATTACCTCACAGTTCTAAGTGGGTTACAAAAGTCAAGAGGCCAGAATAATCTCTGCGAATCACATAAACTCTACATAAAACTAACACAACCTAAAATATTAATCTTCTTGTAAACCACATTTCTTAAATAAACAGGTTATAATCTTCCTTCTAAATGTAAGGTACTGTTGAGGAAATGAGAAAAAAATAGCAAAGTCCTTCCAGAACTTTGTTGCTTGAAAAGCCAGTAATTTCTCAAATTTGAAATTGAGTTGCTTTACATGATTTTGCATCACAGTAGCATATTAAATTTAAATAAGCTTTCGTGTGTAGTTAATGCCTCGAATGAGAAATATGAGAAAGCTATCAGGACGTGGGGGGGGGGGGGGGGGGGGGTCACTTTCTAAAACATATGAAAACCCAATAATGTGGGGTTTCTACACATTTTAGCATGTAATTCCCCATTTCTAGGTTTCCACATTTCAGCGTGTGAGCCTGAAAGGATCTACAGTTTAGTGCTAATCATACCAACTGCTATAGTAGCTGACTGCCAGGAGGGTGGATAAATATGAATGCAGTCATGAAACTATGTCACAGCTGCCAAATATTCACATGCTGAGACTAGGAGCTATATTAAAACTACTGTCTGCAGCTCAGACCTCTGACAGTGTTACAGTATGAAAAAAAGTGTTCCAACCTTACTGCTGGATCCTGGGGAATTGACTTTCTACTGGTTTGATTTGACAAAATTCCAGGGACGATTTATTATGGACTTCCACATTTGTAGAAGAACAGAGAAAGAACAGTAGATAGCTCAGACACCTACATTTTTATTTTTATGCAGACAGCTTCGTGTTGAGCTAGAAGGAAAAGTGTTTGTCAGCTGGCAGCACTGCTGAAACTAGTCAAGATTTCTGTTTGACTTAAACTATAATCGCTTTACAGTGATGGCTCTTCTCTGTGGTCTTAGTCAAGAATTTGAGAAGAATTTAGGTAAGTTAAAGTAGAGCAGGGTCTGTAAAATATCTCTGGTGGCCCAGTTGATTTTTGTGGTTTCTATGTGAGATAGACCCCATTTTACTTTTATGTTCCTTATAGTAGTATGTCAAAAATTGACAAAACAAAGGTATATTATGCTGCAGTAGAACTGCAATCTATTGTACTAGGCAATCTATTCAGTCTCATAAAGCATTTGTTTTATGACCTTATGTGAAAATCAATAAGTAAATAAAAATTTACAAGACAGAATTTATTGAATCAATCTAAGTTTTCATATCTATTTATATCTATATGTGTGACTGTGTGTATATTTTTTGTTGATTAAATATTCCCCCTTACTTGACCTAAAAGTAAGCCAACATATATCATCTTTTAGTTTCCACTACTGCAGTGGCAATACTAAGAATTTGGTTAATCAATAATGATCAGTTCTTACTCTGCTGAAAAATAATAAAATAATATGGCATAGCATGTTCCATCCTGATATACTAAAGTTAGTTTTACATGTTTTTTGGGTTTTTTTTTATGATACCTGTGTTTTAGAATCTCATAGCAATTTTGAACAGGAAAGATGTCCAAATTTCCTTTTCAAAAATACATAAGAAGGCCATCCTTACAATGGAGATGTCCATCATGATCAACCCTGATCAACCATTTTACAAACTGAAATGTTTAAATTATAACCGGGGGTGGGGGGGGATACATTGGAACGTCTGTCTTGTCTCAAATTTAGAGGAAGAGAGTACCAGAGAGCTGGTGCTACAAATGCAAAAGCAGAATGTCGAGAGTACTCCAATCTGAGTTGGGAGGAGGGAGGCAGAACAAAAAGGCTTGGGATGAAAGGACAGTTTGAGCAGTGGCAGAGGATGTACCACATGGGGTCTAGTGCCACCATTTTCCAAGATGGCAGTATAGATGCAGGAGTGAGTAGGCATCACTTCTGCTGCCCAACTTTAAAGGTATGCATTGGAGGTTCTAGGGGATTAGGAGCTCCACGTGGGCACTTGTGGTATTTTTTGGTGGGGTTGTGGTGGGGACCAGAGGGTCAGAGACCAGGGTTGGGCCACTGGGTTACCAGAGATGGCAAGTCTCTTTCAATTGAAAGGAAGGTCTGGAGAACGAGGGGACATAGGATGAAAGTGAAAGGGGATAGACTCAGAAGTAACCTGAGGGAATACTTCTTTACAGAAAGGATGATAAATTAATGGAACTGCCCCCCGGTGGAAGTGATAGCAACAAAAATAGTATCTGAATTCAAGAGAGCGTGGGACAAGTACATAGGATCTCTAAGGGTGTGATAGGGAGAGTAGATGGCATGCATGGGCAGACTGGATAGGCCATATGGTGTTATGATTCTGCTAGACAGGCAGGGGAATGACTGGGACTCGCTTCTGATTGGCCTGTTAAGGATTGAGCTGATGTCTGAGGCAGCAGACGTCAGAAGTCAGATCTATTTAAACCTACTTTTCCCTATAGTCCATGCTTTAGCATTGATCCCTGTCAGTTGTAGCCTGTTACCCTATCTCTGTCTGTGCTAGTAGTACACCGTGCTTTCATGGGAGTTTGTTTACTCCTCTCATTGCTCGAAGCTTCTCTGTGTGTTGGTTGTTTCCAGCTTATGCTTGTTTGTTTCCCTAGCTAAGCTGCTTTCCCTGATTACCTTGCTTCCCTGCACCTGTGTATGCTCTGTTGCTCTGCCTCTGTGTGCTGTTGTTCCCAGCGTATGCTTGTTTGTTTCCCTAGCTAAGCTGCTTCCCTGCACCTGTGTATGCTCTGTTGCTCTGTCTCTGTGTGCTGACTGAGTTTTGGTAAGAACATTGTTTGTTTTTCCCCTTTGTTAGCTTTTTTTTTTTTTTAATTTTTTATTTATAACCATTTAAATTTTTACAAGCGATAAAACAACTTGCTGGAAATACAGAGAAAGTAATATGTAGGAATTATTTCAGTCAGGTAATTCTATTCTCTTCCTTAGACCACTAAATAGGGAGAATGAAACAAGATAAGGAGATCAATTAAACAGTAATCAGAAAAAAAACCATGGTATTAACCTGATTATCCCCAGATATTACTCGTCTAATTCATTATTCCACATTGATCATCTGGTTGGCTTCTTCAAGGCCAATACTGTGTATAGTCAAATCATTTCATTGAAAACATACTTATTGTCCAATATTAGTTAGAAATAATACATCTGATTACATTCTTTCTCTTTTAGTTCCAATATTTTTATTGTGTTTTATAAATGATAACAAATGGCTAAAATAAAGCAATTAGCCAGCTTAACAAGTTAACAGTAACAAGCATCAGCATACATGTTCAAGTTAGGGCAAGTCCGAGATTATTTCGATAACAGATCATAATCATAAGTCACAGGAGTAATACATAATTTCAATTCTGACAAAGGTTATTACGTAGTGAGTTTAGTAAAGGAGACCATTATTTTGTTGTACTTAACAAGTGAGTTATGTTTTTCAGCCGCAGCATATTCATATTTAGCTAAAATACACACAGAATTCCACCATGATAAATAAGTTACTTTGTCAAGATCTTTCCAACAAAAGAAAAGTGTTCTAAGGGCTTGATGTAACATTAAATCCAGTAATTGTGCTTGATATTTGTCTATTGATGATTGTAACATTAATGATCCACATATAACTATATTATATGATAAAACATCTTGAATATTCAAGGTGGAAGATATTGTGTATTCTTTCTCTTTTAAAAACCAGAAGTTATTTAACAATACATATACTTAAGTCTCTAATTCAAATCCCACTGATTAAAGTAATCCCAGTTTTCACAGGCTTCACTCCTTTTAAAGTAATAATTTGATGAAATATTTCTGAGGAAAACTTTAGGAGTCATACCCGAAACTCTGGGAAAAACAATAATCTTGATATTAATCATCTATAATATTAATTTTATTATTCAAAATTTCTGGTCTATTATCATTTTCAAAATCATAACCACTTCTTGCTCATGTAGAATCATTTGTTATATCAATTTTTTACTCTCAAAGGGTTCAGTTGAATTGTCCATGTAACTCTCTAATAAAATTATATCTGAAACAAAATTATTTACCCTTTGTTAGCTTTTATCCTTTAACTGCAGGGTAAGCCCTGCTTCTCCCTGACTTGTGTTTAGCAGCCCTTCCCTTTAGCCTGCTTTTACACTTTGTCTGTTGTGCTTGTCTCCTGATTCTTGTGAACATTGCCCTTATCTGTTTGGTGTATGTAAAGGCAGCCTTTCCTGATTGCTTGCTTTTCCCTTTGTCTCAAGTATCTGTTATCTGACTCTGTGGCACAGCCTTGCGTACTCTTGTGTATGGATTCTCTTGAACCTTGCGTTCTGAGTGGCACAGTCCTGTGCATTCCTATAGTGGTTTCCCTTACTCCTTGAATGCTGTGTAGCACAGCTTTGTGTATTCCTTTTGGTGACTTCCCTTTTCCTTTAGGTGCTGTGTGGCACAGCCTAGTATATTTGTGTGCTGTATGGTACAGCCTAAAGTGTTCCTGTGGGGCTTCACTCTTATAGACTCTATGTCCCATTCTATCCTTGACTTTCTCTTCCCATGGTTGTAGCTTGTACCTGCCAGCTTCTTGTCTGTCACCCTTTCCTTGTATCTCTAGCTAGCGCTGTGTGCGTTGCATGTGCGCCAGTCCCTTTTTGGACCCCACATTGTTCTTTTTCCCTTCCCCAGTGTGTGACTTGGTTCCAGTTTGGCCGTGAGGCCCACACGCTTGGACTCTGTATGAGTGAGTTCCCGTTTGGCAGTGAGGACCGCCTGAGTGGTCTATCTCCCTTTTCTGGTGGTGCTAGTTGTTTGTCCTGAGTGTATGGGGCTTGTGGCTGGGGTTTGCTTAGCGCCTGTTTGGTCAAGGTCCTTCCTAGCCTCGGCCTAGGCACAAGGGCTCACAAACAGTTTAAACATATGGTCTTTGCCTACATTTTTCTATATTTCTATGTTTTGGGGGCATGGGATCTGGTGGGGCCTATTTGTGAGGTCAGGAGGCAGGTAGCCTACTTGCGCTATTATGGAAATATTTGGGGTCAGACTGCCCACTTGGGTCATCAGGGATGTTTTTTTGGGTTTAGGAGTATTTAGGGGGAGTGATTGGGAAGTTGGGTTTGTGCTTGTGTCAACTGGAGGTTCTTGAATGTGCATGTGTCTAGTGCACTATTCCTTGTTAGTGCGCATTTATTTTGTGCCAGGCATGTTTACATTCCATTTGTTTGCTGCACTGGGGAACTACATTTTTGTGTTAGGAACCCATGTGTTAAGCTTTAGTGCATGGCTCTAATGTAAGCTTACTGCATTGACCCCTTGGACATTTTTCAAAGTTTAAAACCTCCAATCCTCACCACATGTGAGTGAGCCTGCTCTGCTCGCTTCGCTATCAGCAGAAACTGTGAAGGCACCAGGGTAGAAGCACTAGTAGACAGCTCTAATGACAGAGACTATGGGTAGGATCCATCCACTGTGAAGGTGATATGGGCGAAGCACTGGATGGTTGCTCTAATCAAAGTAAGAGAAGGTATGAACTGGGATGAGGTCCTGTGATATACAACTGAAGCTTCTGCATGAACTAGAGGCAGGGGGGGGTCATGATCTTCATTTTAGCAATAACAAACTTCTTCATACCTCAGATGGAGCATGATCTGTCACATTTTCATAGTGTACTTAATCTACTCAATCAATCAATCTACTGCCCAATATTCAAAGTGATTTAACAGGAAAAGAGAAGCTCCTGCCCAGTTAAATTGCCTGTGGCCACCTAATTGCTGATATTCAGCAGCATTTAACCAGACAGTGCCACTGAATATTCCTACAAACCACTCCTGCACTGTCTGGTAGTGCCTAAGTAGTCTGTGGGTGGACTCTGGAAGGATCCTGTACTTCACTGGTTAGCGGTGATATTCAGACAGCTAACCAGTTAAGTAAGTGGCTATCCTAACTTTAGCTGTGGAGTTCATGGGGCATTGATCTGAATATCAGTCAATGTCCAGTTACATCTAAGTAGCAACCTATGGGATTCCTGGAGCCCCCTTCCTCTTCTGTAGACCCCCCCAGGCCTACCTTTTTTTTTTTTTATTAAATATTGTTTATTGGCACAACTTCATACGATACAAGATATTATGACCACAAAATTGAGAAACATTCCACAAAGAAATTGTTAACTATCAGAGAAGAATATCAAATCTGCTCAAACAAATGCTAAACCTGTGATTTTCGTTTTTCTCCCCCCTCCCCCCCTCTTCCAAACAAACTCTCCCACTAATACCCCTCCCCCACCCTCCCCTAACAATTCAAAATCCTGCTTTTTGCTGTGGGAGTAAGTGAGTCCCAGAACGGTGACCAAACCTTACAAAAATGGTCTCCCCTTGCAGAGGCCAGGTCACGGATCCTCTGTTTCTCCACCGAGCAGCACTGCATCATGGCGCTACGCCAATGCGATGTGCAGGGGGCCTCTCGTGTGATCCATTGCTGCAAAATTGTTCTTTTTCCCATCAACACAGCTCTCCTTAAAAAAGCTTTCAGTCCCTCTGGTAGCGGTCCCTGCACTGAAAAGACATCAAATAATTGGCCCGGGATAGGCCTCCACCGTACCCTCCACATGCCCGACACCTGTCTGCCCATTGCCAACCAAAATGAACGCACCAATGGACATGACCAAAACATGTGTCCCAGGGATGCTCCCGGGCCCCTACATTTAGGACAATCATCTGTCTCTCGCAAAGTTGCTCTGAAAGCTCTGTGGGGCGAAATATGGAGGCGCAGCAAGAATTTGTAATTCAACTCTCTCCATGCTGCATTCTCAGTCACTCTCTGGGACGATTTCAAACAAAGCTTCAGTTGTTGTGGTGTCAAACACCAGCAAAGCTCTTGGGTCCATCTAGCGCATATGAGAGTAGTGTCCAATGGTGTTAAAGAGTCTCGCAAGCAGCTATGGTAGTATTTCAGTGGGGTTCTCTGCTGCGCCTCCAGCCCCAACAAATCGTCCTGCAATTCCCACACACCCCTGGCCAGGGAACCGGTCGGCAAGGAATGGACATAGTGTCTTAGCTGTAGATATGCAAATGTATCACCCCCCTCCAGACCAAATTCCTCACATAAGGCCTGAAACGGTTTCATTAACCCCTGCTCTGTTACTACCTGGAATAGGAACCGGATCCCCCGCGCTGACCATTTTTTAAACAGGGCCGAGGACCCTCCCTCCGGGAATGCCAGGTTACCCCGAATTGGCAACAGGGGCGACACCAATCTGTCCCACTTATAGGTATTGCTTATCCAGTGCCATGTTTTCCTCAAAGGATTCAAAATATATTTGTAGGGACCCAGAGGAGGTAACTGGTTTGTTGGCGCCTGTAGCCAGTATGCAAAATGTAACGGTTCTGTCAGTGCTGTCTCAATCTCAGTACATGAAAAGTGTTCAGTGGATTGGAACCAGTCCGACAGATGGCGCAAACAACTGGCTATCGAAAATAATTTCAGGTCCAAGAGTCCTAGTCCCCCTTTCCCTTTCGGCCGCATCAATGTCTTGATCCCAATACGTGCTCTCTTTCCTTGCCATAAGAACCCATTAAGCTGTCCCTGAAGCCATGTGTCCTCTTTACGACTCAAAGTGAGCGGGAGCATTTGTAAAATATATGTCCACTTGGGGAATAGGATCATGTTATATAGAGCTATTCGTCCTTGTAGTGAGAGAGGTAACCCTCTCCACCCCCGCAGTGTTGTTGCTAACTTGTCTTTCAGTGGACCGAGGTTTATCTCAGATAACCGGGAAAGATCAGTTGGAATTAGCACACCTAAATATCTGACCACCCCCTCTGCCCATTGGAATGGGAAGTCCCCTACCCATTCCTCCCTCACCACAGATTGAACCGGGAGAGCTACTGACTTATGTAAATTTAGAGAAAGGCCAGAAAAGAACCCAAACTCCTCTATAACCTCTATTAGATGGGGGACCGAGATGGTAGGCTGGGTGAGGGTCAAAAAAAGATCATCCGCGAAGGCTAGTACCCTTGTTTCTTTCCCACGACTTGTTACTCCTTTTATATTAGAATCTTTTAGTATGGTGCGCAAGAGGGGTTCTAAGTACAATAAGAACAATAATGGGGACAGGGGACACCCCTGTCTGTTACTACTCTACTCTCGCCCTCCTGTAGCTTCCAACCCCTCCTCCTACCACAGTCTCACTGCTTCTCATCCTTTGAAGTCCACTCCATCCGTCTATTCTACCCGTTGCCACTCAGAGTGGCAGTCATTTACCGCCCCCCTGATAAATCCCTCCCTTCCTTCCTCACCGACTTCGATGCCTGGCTTTCTGTTTTTCTTGAACCCTCATCTCCATCCCTCATTCTCGGAGACTTCAACATACATGTTGATGACCTGTCCAACTCTCACGCTTCTCAGTTCCTCACTCTAACATCATCCTTCAACCTCCAGCTTTGTTCCACCACCCCTACTCACCGTGATGGCCATTGCCTTGACCTCGTCCTCTCCTCTTCCGGCTCACCCTCCAATTTCCACACCTCAGCTCTTCCTGTCTCTGATCATCACCTGATCACCTTCACACTTCTTCACCCTCCCCCTCAGCCCCGCCCAACATTAACCACTACTTCCAGGAATCTCCAGATTATTGACCCTCCCACCTTATCATCTAGTATTTCTAATCTCCTCCCCTCCATCATGTCCTCCGAGTCTGTTGACGAGGCTGTCTCCGCTTACAATGCCACTCTCTCCTCTGCTCTGGACACCCTTGCACCATCCACCTCCCGTCCCACAAGGCGTACTAATCCCCAGCCCTGGCTGACCCCTTGCATCCGTTACCTTCGCTCCTGCGCCCGATCTGCTGAACGCCTCTGGAGGAAATCTCGCACCCATTCAGATTTCCTTCACTACAAATTCATGCTATCCTCCTTCCAGTCCTCACTATTCCTTGCCAAACAGGACTATTACACCCAATTGACTAATTCTCTCAGCTCTAACCCTCGTCGTCTCTTCGCCACCCTTAACTCCCTCCTCAAAGTGCCCTCCGCTCCCACCCCCCCGTCACTCTCTCCTCAATCACTGGCTGACTACTTCCGCGACAAGGTGCAAAAGATCAACCTTGAGTTCACTACCAAGCCACCTCCTCCTCTTCACCCTTCAACCCTCTCCCTCAACCAACCAACCCAGACCTCTTTCTCCTCCTTTCCTGATATCTCCGAGGAGGAAACCGCCCGCCTTCTTTCCTCCTCAAAATGCACCACTTGTTCCTCTGATCCCATCCCACCAACTTACTTAACACCATCTCTCCTACTATCACCCCCTCCATCTGTCATATCCTCAACCTCTCTCTCTCCACTGCAACTGTCCCCGACACCTTCAAGCATGCTGTAGTCACGCCACTCCTCAAAAAACCATCACTAGACCCTACCTGTCCCTCCAACTACCGCCCCATCTCCCTCCTACCCTTCCTCTCCAAGACACTTGAGCGCGCAGTCCACAGCCGCTGCCTTGATTTTCTCTCCTCTCATGCCATCCTTGATCCGCTTCAATCCGGTTTTCGCCCTCTTCACTCGACAGAAACAGCACTTTCTAAAGTCTGTAATGACCTGTTCCTTGCCAAATCCAGAGGCCACTACTCCATCCTCATCCTCCTGGATCTATCCGCTGCTTTTGACACTGTCAATCATGACTTACTTCTTGCCACACTGTCCTCATTTGGGTTCCAGGGCTCTGTCCTCTCCTGGTTCTCCTCCTATCTCTCCCACCGCACCTTCAAAGTTCACTCTCATGGATCTTCCTCCACCCCCATCCCCTTATCTGTTGGTGTTCCCCAGGGATCGGTCCTTGGACCCCTTCTCTTCTCAATCTACACCTCTTCCCTGGGCTCCCTGATCTCATCTCATGGTTTCCAGTATCATCTCTATGCTGATGACACCCAACTGTATCTCTCCACACCAGACATCACCGCGGAGACCCAGGCAAAGGTATCGGCCTGCTTATCCGACATTGCTGCCTGGATGTCCAACCGCCACCTGAAACTGAACATATCCAAGACCGAGCTTATCGTCTTTCCACCAAAACCCACTTCTCCTCTTCCTCCACTTTCTATCTCAGTTGATAACACCCTCATCCTCCCCGTCTCATCTGCCCGCAACCTCGGAGTCATCTTTGACTCCTCTCTTTCCTTCTCTGCGCATATCCAGCAGATAGCCAAGACCTGTCGCTTCTTCCTCTTTAACATCAGCAAAATTCGCCCTTTCCTCTCTGAACACACCACCCGAACTCTCGTCCATGCTCTCATTACCTCTCGCCTGGACTACTGCAACTTACTCCTCACCGGCCTCCCACTTAGCCATCTATCCCCCCTTCAGTCTGTTCAGAACTCTGCTGCACGTCTCATATTCCGCCAGAACCGATATACTCATATCACCCCTCTCCTCAGGTCACTTCACTGGCTTCCGATCAGATACCGCATTCAATTCAAGCTTCTCCTTCTTACCTACAAATGCACTCAGTCTGCTGCCCCTCACTACCTCTCTACCCTCATCTCCCCTTACGTTCCCGCCCGTAACCTCCGTTCACAGGATAAATCCCTCCTCTCAGTACCCTTCTCCACCACCGCCAACTCCAGGCTCCGCTCATTCTGCCTCGCCTCACCCTATGCTTGGAACAACCTTCCTGAACCCTTACGCCAAGCCCCCTCCCTGCCCATCTTCAAGTCTTTGCTTAAAGCCCACCTCTTCAATGCTGCGTTCGGCACCTAACTCTTACCGTTCAGTAAATCCAGACTGCCCCAATTTGACTGCCCCGATCGGACCGACTGTTCACTTGTCCTTTAGATTGTAAGCTCTTTGAGCAGGGACTGTCTCTCTTTGTTAAATTGTACAGCGCTGCGTAACCCTAGTAGCGCTCTAGAAATGTTAAGTAGTAGTAGTAGTAGTATAAGAACCCATTAAGCTGTCCCTGAAGCCATGTGTCCTCTTTACGACTCAAAGTGAGCGGGAGCATTTGTAAAATATATGTCCACTTGGGGAATAGGATCATGTTATATAGAGCTATTCGTCCTTGTAGTGAGAGAGGTAACCCTCTCCACCCCCGCAGTGTTGTTGCTAACTTGTCTTTCAGTGGACCGAGGTTTATCTCAGATAACCGGGAAAGATCAGTTGGAATTAGCACACCTAAATATCTGACCACCCCCTCTGCCCATTGGAATGGGAAGTCCCCTACCCATTCCTCCCTCACCGCAGATTGAACCGGGAGAGCTACTGACTTATGTAAATTTAGAGAAAGGCCAGAAAAGAACCCAAACTCCTCTATAACCTCTATTAGATGGGGGACCGAGATGGTAGGCTGGGTGAGGGTCAAAAAAAGATCATCCGCGAAGGCTAGTACCCTTGTTTCTTTCCCACGACTTGTTACTCCTTTTATATTAGAATCTTTTAGTATGGTGCGCAAGAGGGGTTCTAAGTACAATAAGAACAATAATGGGGACAGGGGACACCCCTGTCTGTTACCCCTTGCCACTTTAAAAGCGTCCAAACGAAGTCCATTGACCAATACCCGTTCCGTGGTGTCCCGGTAAAGCGTCTCTATGGCAGCCAAAAGCCTCCCTCCCACCCCAATATATTCAAGGGTTTGGAACAAGTAATCCCAGTTGACATTATCAAAGGCCTTGGCTGCATCAAGGCTCACTAATAGTAGTGGGTCCCCTGTAGCCTGCCCGTAGGCCGTTGCTAACAATACTTTCCGCACATGGGTAACTGCATGACGGCCCCGTACAAAGCCCACTTGATGTTCCCCTACCAGAGATGGAATGTGGACTGCCAACCTGTCCGCCAATATCCTAGCCAAGATTTTTATATCCACGTTGAGGAGAGATATAGGTCTATAGGACTCCATCTGGTCCAATGGCTTGCCAGGTTTAGGAATCAGAGTAATAAGTGCTTCATTTTCTCCCTTAGAGAAAGAGCCCCGGTCTATCACTTCGTCATAATAATCTACTAAAGGACCACAGAGCCAGGGTGCCATGATTTTATAGTATTCATTTGAGAAGCCATCTACCCCTGGGGCAGACCCCAGCTTTAGTTTCTTGATGACTTTTTGCACCTCTATCCCCTGAAGTGGTTTAGACAGAGCCTGTTGGGCCTCTACCCTCAACTTGGGCATCCCTGCATCATCTAGATAGTCCCTCAACAAGGGCCCACGTTCACAATTTCCTGTGGCATACATGTCCTCGAAAAAAACTCGGAACCCATCTAAGATAGCTTGTGGAGTGGAAACTTGTGACCCCTGCTGGTTGATGATCTTGGGGATAAACTGGCGCAGAGTGTTCGACCGTGCCACCCTCGCCAAGAGTCTACCCGGTTTGTTTCCAAAGCACTGAAACCTGAGGCGGCCCGCTGATAGATGTCTCTGCGCTTGTTCGTGAAGAAGAGAATTAAGCGCCACTAGGGAAGCGTCCATCTTGTCTTTGTGTATCCTGGAAGGATCAGCAATAAATTTTTTCTTTGCTAATTTATACTCCCCTTCCAGGCGCAGCACCCCTGCCGCCATTCTCTTGGCCCTAGCACTTAGAAAAGCAATCACCTCTCCTCTTATAACAGCCTTAGAGGCCTCCCAAAATGTGATTGAGGAATCACATGCGTCAGCGTTAGTGTCAACATAAAATTGCCATTTTGTCTGTAAGTGTTCTATGAACTGTTTGTCTTGGTATAAAAAGGACGGGAATCTCCATGGTCGTGCCCCTGGTACACCCGCTGCCAGATCCAAAACCAGCCAGATCATTGCATGGTCAGAGACAGCTACTGGGCCTATCTCAGCCCTCCGGACCCTAAAAAACCCCGAAAAGCCCTAGAGGAAGATCTGTCCAGGGCAGGGTTCAGTACTTGGTTGAAATCCCCTGCCCAGATCCATAGAGCGTCCGCATATTGAAGGCCTAGGGCAGTAAGAGTTTGAAAAAAACTTGGGCTGTATTCATTGGGGCCATAAACCGTGCACAAATAGTATTGCTGGCCCTGGTGGTTCATCTGTACTAACACTATACGGCCCTCAGCGTCCTTGTGGATTAATTTGAACTGACATGGAATACCCTTTTTAATTAAAATGGCCACCCCACTTTTCTTACCCCCTGAAGAGGAATAAAAACACTCCCCTACCCACTGTTGCTTTAATTTTTTGTGTTCAGTGTCTGTAAGTTTAGTCTCTTGGAGACATGCGATGGTGGCACCCCTGCGCCTCAACTGTGTCAATATTTTGTAACGTTTCACCGGGGATGTAATTCCAGAGACATTCCAGGAGAATATTTTTATCTGTGTACAATCAGCCAGTCGCCAGAATTCCAATAGTTAGGATGACAGATTTACTACTCTGAACATCCCCGGGGGCCAGCCCCTCCCCCCAAGGGATCCAACTTCCATACAGAGCAGGGGTTCCCGTTACAACCATATGATTCATCAATGATATCCCCCCTCTCGTACCTTTACACACTCCCACAGCACTACTGCACATCCATATAGCCCTCTCCCCCTCTCTCCCCTCCCTCCCCATTAACCTAATCCCCTTCCCTCTCCCTCCTCCCCCCTCTCCCCTCACCCTTATTCCTTCCATCCCTCTCTGCCCCCTCCCCTCCACCCCTTCCTCTCTTTCCTTTAAACCCACACATATACTACCCATTAGAATGGGTCCCAGGGGTTTTCCTTGTCTCCCTGCCCCCGACTCCTAATGCAATTTAAACAATATACAAACCCTGCAACTCAGTGTTCTAGTCCTGATCAGAGTAGCCCAGTACTTTGACTATATGCAATTCAGCCGTTGCCTGCAGCGTCCCGGTCTTTCAGCTCCAGTTGCTGCACATACTTCTGTGCCTCCTCAGGAGCTCCAAGGGTTCTCCACTGACCATTGTCTTTGACTTTTAGCACTGCAGGGTAAGCCAACATAAACTGGGTGCTCATTTCATGCAGCTTTTTGCAGTATGGGGTAAACAGCTTCCTCTTCTCTTGCAAAGCTGCAGAATAGTCTTGGAAGATAAGGATTGGATTACCATCGAATTTGGTTTCATTCTGTTTCATCCGAAATCCCCTTAGAATTTCCTCTTTATGTACATAATTATGTACCTTCAGGATTACTGTTCTCGGATTGCGTCGGCCATCTTGCTGTTTGCCCACGCGGTGGGCCCTCTCCAAACATAAGGGCCCCGCGTGGTCAGATAAAGCGAATTTCTTAGCCAGCCATTTTTCAAGCACTGAGGGTAGCACCGGCGCTCCCACCGATTCCGGTAGGCCCACAATTCTTAGATTGGCTCGACGAGACCTGTTCTCAAGTTCGTCCAATTTCTCAGTTAAGGACTCCATTTTTGTTCCGATCGCTTTAAGCTGTTGCACGTTGGGGATTAGAGACTCCACCACTGCTGATACCCGCTGTTCAAGCTCTCCCGTCCTCCTCGTTGTGTCCGTGATGAGCGCCTCCATCGTCGCAAGGCGTTCTAATACTTTATCCCATTTAGGCTCGACCACCGCTCCAACTACCTCCGCCAGTTGCCGCAGCTGCTCCGCCGAGAAAGCCGTAGAGTCTTTTCGCGGCGGACTTACCTCAGCGCCGCCCTCCGCTTTCGGCTTCTCTTTTTCCTTCTTAGAACTTTTGGGCGCCATTGGTTGGTTCGGGGAATTCAAAAATTTTTCCATATAATCTCCCCTCGCAATTCCAAAGTTGTAGCAGTATTTTCTTATA
Organism: Microcaecilia unicolor; assembly: GCF_901765095.1. Lineage (NCBI taxonomy): Eukaryota > Metazoa > Chordata > Amphibia > Gymnophiona > Siphonopidae > Microcaecilia > Microcaecilia unicolor. Next base: position 3,114 of record NW_021963060.1, on the reverse strand, counting down.
GTTTGCAGGGATTTTTCCTGAAAGATCGAGTTGGGGCCTGGGAGAACGCGGAAACCACGTCTGCCTTGCCTTAAAGCATCACGTGACCCCCCCCCAGGCCTACCTTTTAATGAACTGGTGGTATAGTGGAGTCCTTCAGGCAGAAGAGATGCCCACTTGCTCCAGCCAGTCATGACTTCTATTACAAAATGGCTGCCATGACCCCCAGCAGTCTTGTGGTACTCGCTAGTGCTACAAGGTTGCCACTAGAGGTCACAGTAGCTATTTTGTGATAAGAGCTGTAACAGGCAGGAGCAAGTTGGCATTGTTCCTGTATGAAAGGCCTTGATAGACCACCAGGGCATTAAAAGATAGACTTGGGGGCAGGGACGCAGAGGGGGGGGGGGGGGGGCAAAATTCCCTGGACCTCCAAGGGGGGCCTGGCGCCGGGGTCTTTCTCTCTCTCTCTCCTGCTTCTGATGTGACCCGGGTAATCGTGTCCCGACAGGAGCAGGAGAGAGAAAACTTGGGCTCCGGGCCTCCCTTGGAGGCTGGGGAGGACCCGGAGGAGCAGACATTGCAGGTCTTCCTCCAGCACTGCTTTTCACTCTGCCCATTGCTTGTCAAGCGACTGCTTTTCCTCTCAGGCCTTGCATGCTCGGTTTTGAAACCGAGTATGCACTGAGTGAAGACCTCTTCTGCTGGTGGGGCCTCGGGATCCCCACCAGTCAGGGTATTTATATTGCAGTTGCAGCAGCGACAGCGATCCGGGGGTGGCAGTGGCAACGATTGTGAGGGTGAGCAGCAGCGGCGACAATCATGGTGAGGGCAGTAGCGGTGATGATCGTAGGGGAGGGCGGCAGTAGTGACGATCGTGGGGGGGGGGGCAGCAACGATGATCAAGGGGGGGGGGGGAGCAGCGGCCCAGCCCCGGTGGTGGCACTGCCTCGAGCCTGGCTCAGTCTCTCAGCAGCCCTGCCTGGGGGGGGGCCTATGGAGAGGAGACGGGTAGTAGTTAGGGAGCCTGGTCTCGACCTACTGGCTTTGGGGGGGGGGGGGGTGGATGGAGGTGATCAGGGTGAGCTAGGGAGGACTGGAGGTGGTTGAACAACCTTGATGCAACTTATGTGAGTCCTAGCCAATATTCAGCTGGGGCCTGCATAAGTATCTTATGCAGGTCCTGGCTGAATAGTGGCCAGGACCTGCATAATCCTCGTTGGCTTCCATATCAACAATTAGCCCTAGATATTTAATGCTAGGACCTGGACATGACCTTGAAATAGTAATGAAAACCAAATATAATAATGGAAGACTTAATTGAGCCTTGAACAGGGAGTATTTCTGTTATAAAAGACCATACCTGGTTCCAAAAGTCATACTTTAATCTGCAATCGAAGATCATATGAAGCGAGTACCTGTATGCGAGCCATAGGACCAGCATTTATTGGTAGAGGAAAGTCCCAGCAACCGCCATCTTATGTGGAGTCCAGATCATCCTATGACGTAAGAAATACAGTACAAATACTACATATACTAGCAGAGGCAATAGGGTCCTATTTATCTTAGATCACAGATAAGCCCACTGTTGAGTTTTAATGTGGAATTGGAGATCATTTTCCTAAGACTGAATGCAAGCAGACTTTTTTGAATGAAATGTTTGTATAATTGTGATTCTCCGAGGACAAGCAGATGCTGCTTGTTCTCACTGATGGGTGACGTCCACGGCAGCCCCTCCAATCGGAAACTTCACTAGCAAAGGCCTTTGCTAGTCCTCGCGCGCCCATGGCGCACCGCACATGCGCGCCGTCTTCCCGCCCGAACCGGCTCGTGTTCGTCAGTCTCTTTTCTCCGGCTCGGTACGGTTGTGTTTTGCCGTTCGTGCCCCGAAAAGTCGACCATCGCGCGTCGTTTCGACTCGTTTCCGTGAGAAACTTTAAAAATTGTTTCGGAAAGACCTCTTTTGGTCTTTCCTTCCTGTACTTTGAGTTTTTTTTCGCCCCGGTAAGTTTTCTTTCGTCGTCAGGGTAGGCCTTAATTAGGCCCCTGTCGAAATTTCCTTCTCGCTATTTTGTTCTGGTGCCAAATTTCGCCATTTCGACTTTTGATCTCGCCGGCGTGATTTTTCCGCCCATGACATCGAAACCTTCCAGCGGCTTCAAGAAGTGCACTCCAGTGCGCCCGGGTAATCTCGCTCACTGACAGGCACGCGTCGTGTCTTCAGTGTCTGGGGGCTGGGCACCGCCCTCAGGCCTGTAGTCTGTGTTCCCTTTTACAAAAGCGGACATCAGGTAGCGAGGTTAGCCCAGTGGAACATTTTGTTCTCGGGCTCTTCGTCGGCATCGGCACCGGGGGTATCGAGTGCATCGACGTCTTCAGCGTCCAGACCTTCATCCTCGGCTGCCAGTGCATCGAGTGCATCGAGGCATCGGCCCTCTGCATCGGCGCTGAGACATTGGACGACTGTATCGACGTCGGTGGTACCGGGACCTCGTCTGCTGATGTCGTCGGACGGTGGTGCTTCGTCTGGAGTGCAGGTGAGGGCTGTCCCTTCCCCTGCTGGTGGCGGTGAGCCTTCGGGTGGGTCTCCCCCTACCCTGAGGGCTCCTGCGGTAAAGCCCCCCCGAGACAGACCCTCTTCGGTCTCGGCCCCGAGGAAGAGACGGCTGGATTCTACGTCCTCCTCTTCGGTGCCGGGAAGCTCCGGTGACATGCTTCGTAAGAAGTCGAAGAAGCATCGACACCGGTCCCCTTCCCGCGGCGGCACCGGAGAGCTCTGGGTCGCCGAGGGAGTCGGCACCCAGCAAGCATCGGCACCGAGAGGACCCGCATCACCCTCTGTTCAAGAGGTGTCGATGCACTCCACTCTGGACAGCCCAAAACAGCCTCCACGCCCGGACAGGTTCTGACGTCGACGCCTGCATCGACTTCCCTGCCTTTTTCTGCAGCCGCTCTGAACGAGAGCCTCCGTGCCGTGTCTCCTAGAGATTCTGGGAGAGCTGCTGCGCCCTACCCCTCCGGTAAACCGGCGGTGCTTGCGCCACCGGTACCGGCGAGCGTGGCGCCGTCTGGTCCATCGCGCAGGAAGGCTCCCCGACTACGTCGGCGGAGGGAGCTCGCCGATGCGGGCCAGGAGTC